>NC_056524.1:149865475-149904073 GCF_019175285.1 Sceloporus undulatus | reverse complement strand
TAAACGGTAAGGGTTCAGACAAGGAAGTCAGTTTTGTGTTGTCTAGTCTAGGGAATGTATGAAGAGGAGTATGGAAGGTATTTTAAGTTTAGGGGAGGGGGAGGGGGGAGGGAAGGGGACGATAGAGATGAATGTTATTGGTTTATGTTATATGTTATATGTTACATGTTATGTATGTGTACTTTATTTGTAATAAATAAAATTAAAAAAATAGTTTTATACGCAAACTACTGTTTATCGCACAGAAAGCGAATTTTCAGTGTAGCAAACACATTTTCTGCCTAAAGAAACAAAATGTGCTTTAGTGCAAATGAATTTTTCGCTAAGAAGTCCTGAAATGTGAATAGTAGTCAAAGACTGTGTAAAAATCCTTAAAAATCTCACACAGTAAGGAGAAAATAGCTGTAATTATTTATTCCTATACCTGGAACTGAAATAAGTGAAGATTTACAGTTTATAACAGATTACCATCCTAAAATCTTCATGGAAGAGATGCTTGCAGATTAATTGGGCAAGAACTATGCATCATGCAAAATGAGGTTAGCACAGAGTTTGCATAACGGATACAGAAGAAAAGCGTGCAGGTGGAAAGACAAATGGATCATCTGATTTTAGCAATTTAAAATAACCCAACAGGTGTGTGTCTATAGTCGTCTGTGTGTTACTAATCAGAAGAATTTATTTAGGGGTAGCTTATTGTTTTAATCTGAAGACACCGTTCTCTTTTAAGATAACAAATAGCAGGAGAGAAGGGCAGAGATTAATTTTAGAAAATGCACCAAGTGCAGAATGGTTAGTGGTGAAGTTGGATAGAAGTCAAAGGGGTGCATATCGTTCTTCATACAGAACAAAGTTAATTCAGAGAAGGTACAGATTCTTGACCTGATAGTTGAGGATTATGAGGTTTGTAGCTTGATGCACCTGAAGAACAGCAGGATGAGTAAGGCTGAAGTGTGATGCTTTTTCTGAGCAGCCTAATAGAGACCACAATGAGTAAGGAACTATGAGGCTAAATGAGCATTGTTGAATTTAGTGTTGCCACTTTGCTGGTTTTATTTTTGCCTCGTCATTTAGAAGGAGGAACAAGCTCCTCTGTCACTATTGCAGTGTGCATAACAGTACCAGATTCTTGTGAAGCCCTCAGTCTGTGTTCCATTAATGCATGTTCTTCAACTACTGACCTCTCTGAGCAGCTCTCTCAGACATTTTGAAAATGGAAATGCTAACAGAAAGGATGCATTTAACCATACAAAGAAGTGCCTGTTTTATTTTGCCATTGAAATAAGGAAAGAACGATGTACTTATTTGAGGATGAAGTCAGTCTTTCAAACGCTCCCCTCTAGACCAAATTAGAGGCCTCTTTAAAAGTCAATTAATTCTTTTGCCTTTATTCACAGTTTTGTGCTGGTAGAGACATTTACCAAATGCCGCATGCAATAACAGGATGTTGAACATTGCAGTTTTGGTGTGTTCCCAGATGTTTTGTGAGACTGGTCACAAGAAAGGCCTTTTTTGGTTTGGTTTTAATATTTATCTGACATAGGCTGGGACCAGGATTGTATAGAGTAGTAAATGAAGTCATATCTGTTAAAATGTTTTAATAGATAGATATGACTTCATTTACTACTCTACTGCTGAAGTAAACAAAATTTTAGAAATTGATATGAAGGTAACCTCAGAAGCAATGTTATTAGGGATGTTTGAGGAGCAATTGGATAAGAAATTTGGGAAAGTTCTAATGTATATGGTTTCTGTTGCCAGGATCCTTTATGCAAAGAAATGGAGAACGAAAGAGATACCTCATTTAGAGGACTGGTCTGCCTATTTATATGAGATGATGCAAATGGACAAACTCTCCAGTATGATAAAAAAAGACTCTTGGGAGACAGTATCTAAAGATCGGGACAAAGTGTTAGATTATATCAAGGGGATCATCAATTTGACACTCGGATATTATGTTAAAAACTAGCTTATGTTGTCATAATTTTGGAGATAACTCAGAAATAATATATAGCCTCAAAGATAAGAATGCTTCTTTCTTTCCTTTCATTACAGGAAAGAGAATTAGATCATCTCTTTGTTAGAATATAACGTGATTTTTGTATCCAGTTTTGATTTTAGAAATACAGTGGACCCTTGTTATACGCTGGGGTTTGGTTCCAAGATCCCCCGTGTATAACAAAATCCATGTACAGTATGCTCAAGTCCCATTAAATATAATGACATAGCAAAATGGTGTCCCTTATAAAAAAATGGAAAATCAAGGTTTGATATTTGAAATTTATATTTTTTTTGAACATTTTCAAACCGTGGATGATTGAATCCATGTATAAGAAATCCGTGTATAAGAAGGGCCGACTGTATATGATTATCTTTAAGGTTTAAATCTTATAGGATTGAATTAGCTTAATGAAAGATAATTTAAATGAAAGAGAGTAATATGCTTCATAAATCAATGGTGGTGGAAGTTCTAGTATGT
Source organism: Sceloporus undulatus (assembly GCF_019175285.1). Taxonomy (NCBI): domain Eukaryota; kingdom Metazoa; phylum Chordata; class Lepidosauria; order Squamata; family Phrynosomatidae; genus Sceloporus; species Sceloporus undulatus. Next base: position 149,901,594 of record NC_056524.1, on the reverse strand, counting down.
GAGTGGGGGGGAGAGGCTGTTAAATTGAATATGAGCCAAGAAGAGTAGGTCCAGGGAAGAGATTGGAGAGAGAATGTGGAGGTAGAAGGTTAAGAAAGTGAAGAAGGTATGAGTAGGTGTGATTGGAGAGTGAAAGACTAGTGTAGAAAGAAGATAAGAAAGGCAAGAGAACAAGAAAAGAGGGAAAAGGAAATCGGAGTGGTAGATGTAAGACCGAGTGATGAAGAAAGTTTAACGGAAGATTGGTTTATATTCTTGGAAGGTTATAGGAGTGGGTAGCTGATTTAAAAGAGGGTTTAGAAAGAGATTAGAAATAGCTCTGGTTCAAGGAAAGACCTTCTCTGATGTAATTCTGTAGAATGTTTGTATGGCAATGTTTAAGAATGTAAACCTTGCTTTTTTGTGTTTTGAACTTAATAAATTTTTTATAAAATTATATATAGGCAGAGGGAAAGGACTAGTTTTTAGAAAGCTGTCAGTTTTTAGTTACTTTCAGAAATTATCTTGGGTAAATAGAGTTCTCTGTTAGGCTGACTCATGCTACGGAAAATCAGGAAGCTGTTGGCTACTCATAAAGGCCCAGAAGATCAATATTTTATATGTTAATGTATATTTTATATTTTATAGTGAAATACAGAAGTTATATAGTACCACTCTTAGTCTGATTAGCCCCAACTTCATTGACCAGCTCCAAATAAAGTAGCATCACTCAAAGATGGGCTTAACCAGCTATTTCCCCCTTAATACAAAATTTGCAACTCAGATATTTATACGCCAAAAGATTATTTGGTTCTCAAAGTAGTAAAGCATATCTAGAAAGGCTCATTAAAAAGTACAGCTTTCCAAGCCTGACCTACCTGTTGAGTCTCTCTCCTTCTCTAAGTGGTGAGAAAACCCAGAGATACTAACTGTAGCGTTCAGTCTCCTTTTGATGTGAGAGTGCTGTAGACTCATGTTGCCTTTGTAATATTTGCTTTATTTACACATGGCACACACATAATACATAATATATATATGCAGTCACCGAAACAAATAAAAAGCAGTTAGGAGCCTGTAGAGTAAACAGCAAATGATCCAAAGCTGCACTATATTCTTTAGAGAGATGCTACAGCCTGAGGTGCTTTTAACCAAATCATGGCTCTACTGTTTTCAGGATTCAAAACTTCAGTACTGGCTCTGAACTGTTTCTCTGTTTCCTTCATTCGTGGAGGGGTGATATTTAGCAGTAGAAGGAGTACTCATGGGAGGGATCTTAACCCTTCCTTCACATGTGTCTTGTCATGTATGAAGTATTATGCTGAGTCAAACAGACTCTGTAGCAGAGTACTGTTTATTCTGAATCTGACTAGCAGCTGCTTGTCATAATTTCATTCTTAGCATTGTTGCTTGAGTTCCTTCATTTGGAGATGCCAGAGACTGAACCATCTGCTTAGAAAGCATGTGCTTTGCTACTGAATTAAGGGCCAGCCTTGCAATGTTTACTGCAAAAGCAATAGCAAGTATATTTCTATACCGCTTATCAGTGCACTTAAGCACTCCCTAAGCGGTTTACAAAGTGTAAGCTAATTGCCCCCAAACAAGCTGGGTACTCATTTTAGCGACCTTGGAAGGATGCAAGTCTGAGTTGACCGTGAGCCCCAGCTGGTATTTAACTCACAGCCTTATTGTTTGTGAATGAGTGGCTGCAGTACAGACATTTAACCACTGTGCCACCAGGGCAGTTCCATTCCTTTATATAGGCCAGGTTTTCAAAATACTTTGGATTTATACCATAGAGCAGGCAGGATAGGGGTATAGTGATGGGGGAAAGGGGGGAAATGAGGGCCTTGCTCCCTTCATAAGACTCCCACCCCATGAAATCCTCCTTAAGTCTTCAGATTTCTAGCACTGCAGCTCAGCATTCAGAATTTCCTTTTTAGGTAGCCAAAGAAAAGGCTATGGCAGAATCCTGCAAAAAACCCAACACTCACACATCAACCATAGCAATAGCAACAGCATTTACATTTCTATACCTCTTATGAGTGAACTAGCACTCCCTAAGAGGTTTAGAATCTGTAAGCCAATTGCTCCTAACAAGCTGGATATTCATTTTACTGACCTATGAAAGGATGGAAGGCTGAGTGAACCTCGGAGCCTTGTCTGGGATTGAACTCATAACCCCAACTGCCAGTACTGGCATTTAAACACTGCACCACTCCTGAAATGTTCCTCTTCTTTTACAGCTCAGCAAAGCTATATATTCCATGTAAACATACTGCATATACTCATCTATAAGTCTAGAAATTTTAGTTAAAAAATTGACCCTAAAAAAACTAAGGCGCGTTACAGACCGCCGGATTGCGGTGGTCTGCTGCCGCCGCCGCTTGCACCATCCGGGAGCCACAGCCTTTAAATGGCGTGGCTCCTGGACGCTGCTGAGAAGGAGCACAGAAATCACGCTCCTTCTCAGGCCCCGGAAGAGGCACCGCAAAGCGCAAGGGGCGCATTTGCGGCGTCATTTCCGGGGCGACACGTGCGGACGCAACGCGTCCAGCACATAAAGATGGCGGCGCCTGTGTGTATAGGGCGCCGCCATCTTTACGCCCCCGTCATGTGCTAGGGGTGAGGCCAGTATGGACGCTAGGTCCTCGGCCAACCCCTAGCACGTGACGGGGGCATATTAAAGGCCCATCTATAACGCGCCCAAGTTAACTTATGCATGGGTCAATGTAAGTACTGTACAGTACTTTAACTCTTGCTTTAAAAGGAACCATCCTCTGCTGAAAGGCAAGAGCGTAATCTGACCTGGAAGCACTGACTACCCTCTGCTTTCTCATTTATCCATCCTTTAGCGTGAACCTAAACAGTTATGACTGCTGTAATTTTTCAAGTCCTTTGGCACTGTTTTCCTTTGCTTCATCCTTTAGATCCATTGTTATGTTTTACTCTTGACTTGTCCATAATTTGGCCCAAAACCTGCCCTCAATTTATACATGAGGTCGCATTATAGTCGAGTATATAAGATATCGTTTCCTGTCTAGTTATTGAAGTGTAGAATCTGATACAAGACAGCAAACATCTTTCACCTCAGACAATACAAAAACAAGGAATCTCTTCACTTCTGAACTTCTCTTTCGATAAGTCACTACAGGCCTCTTCCCCTGATAACTAGAGCAGCTAACTGGCAATTTTTTACATTCATTTTGCATTTTTCTCCTTGTAAATGGATGATATGACAGCTCAGTAGGATAGCCCTTTCAATACACTTGTGTAATAGCACGCATTGTTGCAACTGGTGCCTCTGACTCTTCATCACCATGAGTAAACTACAAAAATGAGCATCAATGGAAAATGGCCAGGAAGAGTTGGCAATGTAACTTGAGGTTGCATTGTAATTGGGGATGGTGTCGTAAATCTCTTCCATGAGAAAAGTGACCTTTGTCTAAATGTTTTTTGGTTACGGGAAGAGAGCTGTCTTTTGAAGACTCTAGTGTTTAACTGAAAAATACACAGATTACCCTTCTACTTGAGGGCTGGTGGCAGTGGTACTGATGACTTCCAGATCAAGTGGGAGTGGGAATCTGCCCAGTGGTTTGAGTGTTGGACTAGGAGTCTGGGACATCGGGGTTTGAATCCCCACTCAGCTATGGAAATCCACCAGGTGACCTTGGGAAGCTCACACTCTCTCAGCCCCAGAGAAAGGCAATGGCAAACCTCCTCTAAACAAATCTTACTAAGAAAACACCATGGTTGCCTTAAGGATGCCATAAGCTGGAAACAACAGGAAGGCACACAGCCACAACAATTATGACTAAATGCCATATGCTGCCTCAAGTGTGTGAAAACACAGAAAGGTGGGGTATACACTGAAATAAAGAGATATATGAATGAAAGGTAGAATTCTATAATTCTTTAAATTCTATAAATAAATAAAGGGCAAAATCAAAGAAATACCCAGTAGATAACATTGGAATGTTCCCAATCCATCCCATCCAAATGTATCACCTTTTGATTCCATTCATTTGTATACAAAGAAGAAACCTTTCTTCCTATATAACCAGATCTTTGTTTTCTGTGCACTATAAACTGGCGGTTTAACTGCTGCTTGGCAGTTTGCCAGTCTGATATTTAAACTCTGCAAACTTCTCTGGTCCAAAGTAGGTTTTAAAGAGATCTTTTGTCCTTAACAGGCTGTATCTCATTTTAAAATGAACAAAATATCAGAAGAAACAAAGGGAAAGCACAGGAGAGCCATGAACTGAGGGCAACAATGCCAGGGCCTCCCATAACCTTCCATGAATTAAGCAATATAATTGCAAAGTAAATCCTTGTTTGAAAGCACTCTAAGGCCCGTTACAGATGGGCAGCTAGTACGTCCTGGGGATGTACTAGCTTTAGGGTAAGTGCATGGCTTACGCATGCACTTACCCCTATTATGGACCGAATCCATACAAGATGGCGGCGGCCGTTCCACATGGCCGCTGCCATCTTGACGTAGCGGACGCTCTGCGTCTGCACATCGCGCCCCAGAAGTGACGGCGCAAGTGCATGCTTTGGCACTTGCGGCGTCTCTTCCGGGTTGCCGGAAGGAGCGCGATTTTTGCGCTCCTTCTTTGCAGTGCGGAGGAGTCATGCGGTTTGGCTGCTGCGACTCCTCCACGCTGCAACCGGCAGCGGCCCGAGACCGCCCCTTTTGGGTGGTCTGTAATGGGCCTAAGTTGCCATGAAATATATATTTCACTTTCTGATTTTTTACCTCCCAGTTTCAAAACAAATTTGTGTCAAAGCAAATTAGAAATACATTTAACTTTTTCATTAGGCAATCATGGTTTCTTCACAACTTGATATGGGCTTTTCTAGTTCACTCTGATCTCAGTATCTGATGAGTTCCACTCCTCAAGTGCCAGAATTTTCCATTGACCCACAAGGCAATAGCCTCACCCTCATTCAGCCTCTCCCCTGCCTTGCCCAGCACCATTCTTCAAATAACCAGATTCTGCCCCCTGCAGCATGGGCAGCAAGGAGTCCTAGCCGTCACTACTGTGGTTTTTTGTGGGTTTTTCAGGCTATGTGGCCATGTATTCCTGGCATTTCACCAGCATCTGAAGATGCCAGCCACAGATGCTGGCAAAATGTCGGGAATAAAGTCTTCTAGAACATGGCCGCATAGCCTGAAAAACCCACAAAAATCTATGAATGCCCACCATGAAAGCCTTTGACTTCATGTCACTATTGTGTTTGCAGCCATGCCACCCAAATTCATTGGAAATGCAACTGCACACTCTCAGATTGCTCTCTCTTCCAAGGTATGAGCATGTTTAGGTGCTTGGATCCAACTTGGAACCACACACCTCAAACCAGAGAGAGAGTGTGTATTCAGTTTCTACCATTGTACATGTACATGTTTACCTTTTGATTTCCAGCAGCTTTGCGATATAGTTTTGGCTACAGTCCTACCCCTACTGACTTCCTTGGAAGTAAGGCCCATTAAACACAGTGGGACTTATTTCTGAGTAATCATGCATAAGATTGCACTGCTAGACTAACGAGAAATGCTGACGTTATGACAGATATCCCTGTTTATCCCAGCAGAGCAGCTAAGTGGATCAGTCATTAGAATACTAATTGGAGTAATAAAAACTTTGTTGATATTAAGGGTTTGATACAATCCACTTGTGATACTGTATCTGCAAAATAAAACGTTTTACTGTGCTTCAGGATGTGCTTTGAATTAAAATAAGGTTTTTAAAAGCAGAGTCAAGGTATTCCTTGATGGTTATTTCCAGCTGCTCACTCCTGGAGGCATGAGACGGCTTCCAGTTACCAAAGAATCTCCTCTTTAAACAAATGAGAAGTCCCACCCTCCCCTCCTTTTCATATTTCCTGAGGGGTTCTGTTAAACATTTACAGCTTTCCTCCATCAGACACTCCCTCTGAGAGTCTTGGAATTCAGATTGACAATGCAGAAGGTCGGATTGGTTCCAGGTGTTTTATGGCTGAAAAGCTGTAGCCGTCTAGCTTGCATGGAATAATTGGCGAATTTTCCTCAGCAGTGGATGGAAATAATGATAACTAATTGTTCCTGATTATGGCTAGATGGTGATACAAAGGAACATAAAAACAGCCTTGTACTCCTTTCCCATACCCTCAGTATCTTGCACCAATATGTGGGCTTTCTAACTGACAAAAATAAACAATCTGGTTATCTCTTATAGCTTCAACAGCAATTCAGTCTGCAGATATATCGGTGCATGAAGCTGTTGGAGTCAAAAAAATACTTGATCATGTGTGCATGGAAACCAGCTGTTTGATCTAGGTGAAAATGGTGGTGCAATGAGGGCTGGCTCTCAGGGCTAAAATCTGGGGCCCCCATAAGTAATTTATAACAAAAAGCAGAGGACTAGATACTTTCATGTTTACAGATGCTCATTTTATTATTTTTTCTTAAAACACATTATCCTTTTCTAAATAAAAATGCTGCTAATTCTCATGTGCATGGCGGGAAGTTGGAGTGGACGGCTTTTGTTGTCTCTTCTAACTCTATGATTCTAAGTAACTATGTTTAGCATTAAGGTAGTAGATACAAATATATTTTATGTCTGTATTAGTGGTGGTGTGTATTGTCACTGCATTAGCTTTATTTCTATCCTAGTTTCCTCAAAATTGGGACTCCAGGCAGCTTACATTTTTTGAAAAATACAATATAGATTAAAAAACCAATAAAGTGAATATTAAAATAGAATTAAACCATTCCATACCATACCATACCATAAACCTTTATTAGGCATCTCAAATAAAAACATCATACAAAGTTAAAATTTTAAACTAAAATTATTAACATAGATACTTTAAAATTCCGTCCGTATAACATGTAATTCTATGGACTACAGTTGTTCAATTTATACCAGATTTTTGTTGCCTCCATTAGAAAATTTGCCATCAGTCGTGTAATCTGCTCATTACAATCCTCCAATAAATGCACTAAAGTTATATCCATTACACAGTAGTTCATTTCCATTAGTTTCTTTATCAATTTCTTTCTCGGTTTTTGATATAATGGGCAAAGAAAAACAATATGTAGGAGGGTATCTGGAACTGCCTCACATATACAAAGACGATTGACAAATGGAATTTTCATATATCTCCCCTTAGTAACACATGACGGATGGATGTTCAGCCTTGCAAAAAGGAAGGCTTTCCTCGCAGCCTGAAGGGACAACGATTGAAAATATTTTGGTATCTCACCACAACAGGGGGGAATGCCAAATACAAAAGGGGAGCATACTCTGGGAGAGGTAGAATAAATTTCCTTATGTTCCCAACTCAGTAAACAATCCTTAATTGTCTTGAAGCACTCATGCTCCGTCAAAAGGAGTAAAGAGTCCAGATTTAAACCCTTTAATTTTAGATTGTCTTCAAAGGCTTTTGACCAATTAATATAATAATTATCAGATAAAAGAAACCAAATTAAACTAGATCTATTTGGTCTATAATGGATTTTAAGCCAATATTTATATGCCATCAACCAGGCAGTGGTCTCAAGTGTAACCAAACCAAGCTCGTCATATAGCGTTAAATAATGAACACATAGGGGATAGGGTGAGTTTATTTATGGGGAGGGGAAAAAAAAGATTAAGTTCAAGACGCTGGAAATCTTTGTACAAATATATTTCGGAGGTTATGAATTTTTGTTTAGTCTTAAGCAAACAAATAAATAAAGGAAAAAAATAAATAAATAATGAACACATGGCGGAATAGATAACAATTTTCTGTAAAACCGAGATTGTAAATTTTCAACCTCCTTGTTAAAAGCTGTTTCCCATACAGATGTACTATATAATATTTGAGGTCTAATTTTGGTTTTATAGATTTTCAAGGCTGCAAGGACATCTTGATTTCCCTTCTTATAGTAAAAGGATTGTAACGTTGCCAAAGCTCTTTTCCCAGAATGAATAACCTTTTCTCTCTGCTTTACCCAAAGACCATTGTAATGGAATAGAACAACCAAATATGTATACATTTTTACCTGTTCTATAGATTGATTATTCACTTTCCATTTCCTTGAATTTCCATTCATAACACATACTTAAACCATACTCTAAGGGCCCGAACAGACAGGTCAAAATAAAGCTGCTTTGGGTCACTTTGGAGGTATGCTGTTTAAATGACACTTGCATCTTAAGAGGCCAGAAGCTGCACCAAAGCTGCACTCCAGTCCTTAGGAATGGAGCATGGCTTTGGCACAGCTTTTGGATTCTTAGAATGCTTGCATCATTTAAGCAGCATACCTCCAAAGTGACCCGAAGCAGTTTTATTTTGACCTGTCTATTCGGGCCCTAAGAAAGGATAAAATTAGTTTAAAACAATTCAATAAAAACTATTCAGCACCTTCTAAAGTCCTTTCTTGATAAAACCTCAGTTCTAAGAGCCTGTCAGAAAGTTTTTTTAAAGGATATTTGATGAAAAGATAGCAAGTGGACCATTTTGGTCTTCCTGGGAAGGGAATTCCAGAGCCTAGGGGCAACCACCAAGAAAGCCGTACCTTGCACCAACTGTGCCTGTGAAGGTGGACTGAGAAAGCTCCTCCTAAGGATAACAGAGTCCAAGCATGCTCATACAAGGAGATATGGTCTCCCAGATTGCCTGGACCTAAGCCATATAGGGCTTTATAGATTATAACCAGCACTTTGAATTCTGCCTGGAAACAGACTGGCAGCCAGTGGAGTTGTTGTAACATGGGAGTTGTACAGTTGCTGTATCCCTCCTCAGTTAACACTGGCAGCAGCTTTATGTAGTAGCTGATGTTTCTTAATAGTCTTCAAAAACAGCTCCATGTAGAACATATTGCAGTAATCCAAATACAATATAACTAAGGCATATAGCAATGTGGCCAAATCAGGTGTCTCCAGGAATAGACGCAATTAGTGCACAAGATGTAATAGTGCGGGGGGGGGGGGGGGGGAACCTGGGTCTCCAGGCTCAAGAATGAGTCCAGGTGTACTCCATAACTGTGAACCTGTCTTTTCAGGCAGATTGTAACTCCAGCTAGCACAGGCTGAATCTTTATAATCCAATCTGCCTTTCAACTGACCAGTTGAAACTTGACCCTATCTAGTTAATGGCACTGGTCATACCCCAAGATGGCTAAAGACATATCTGTCCCATAATGCGGTCTGGAATAAGGCCTGATATGGATCAAGATAATCCAAGAACCCCTGGAGCTGGGAGACCACTACACACTCTAATGTGTATAAAAGGAAAGGTTGGATACTGAGTAACAATTATTCATTGTAAAGAGAATCAAAGAAGACTTTTTTCAACAGAGGCTCCCCAATTTCCTCTTTGGGGTAAGTGGGCCCTTGGTATCCACTGGGGTTTGGTTCCAGGATCCACCATGGATATCAAAATCCGTGGATGCTCAAGTCCCATTGGCATAGTAAAATTGTGTCCTTTATATAAAATGGTAAAATCAAAGTTTGCTTTGGGAATTTATATTATTTTTGAATATTTTCAAGCCATGGGTGGTTGACTCCATGGACACAGAGGGTCAACTATATATTAGAATCCCCACTATGTTGAAAGGAGCCACTATCTTCCCCTTTGCCACTCAGTCAGTTTCCTGTTTAATGAGTCAGGAGCAAGCGTCTAGCCCATGTAGCGGCTGTCACATCTCCAAGAATCTTCTCCACATTCTCAGCTGCAGAAATCAAAAAGAATTCATTACCATTGGACAAGCAAGGCTCAACATTACATTCTCTGGAACTGTATCAACTATAGCATTCAGGCTGGAGAAGACTGCAAAGTGCTGTGCAAATTATTCACAGTACATTGTTGAGTGGCCTGAATTTTCTGCTCAGAATATAATAAACCTTTGACCACTTGAAATAACTCCATTGGATGTCTCCTGAAAGACGCAATGGTGGCAGAAAAGAATAATTTCTTTGATGCCCACATTGCCACAGAATAGGCTTGATGTAGCTCTAGGCTTTATTCTGTTAAGACTTGTTCCAATGTTCTACCAGCATCACAGTATTTTATGGCTGCATCCAAACTGCAGAAATAATCTGATTTGACACCACTTTAATTGCCATGGCTCAATGCTATGGAATTTTGGGAATGGTAGTTTGTTGAGGCACCACTGCCCTAATTCCGTAGCATTGAGCCATGGCAGTTAAAGTAGTGCCAAACTGGATTATTTCTGTAATGTGGATGCAGCCTATGTTTCACACATTTAATCGCTTACCAGCTCCTTGGAAAACTAGTGGACTGTTTCTCTATTCCACAAGAGGGGGCACTCAGGAATAATTGTAACACCTTCCTCATTCCAGACCTTAGACAAAATCACCAGCCAAGACAATAGGAAACTCCCCAAGAGCCATCCCAAAACCATCTGGATCCATCAGCCTTTTGGGGTGGACCATCCTTATCTTTTTCTCCACTATTGCAAAGGTTGCAGGCCCCAGCAAGTCTAAACCAGGTAGTGATTGCTTAGTGACAGTGGAACTACAAATGTTTCTTCCACACCAAAATCACAATCATCCCATCCAGCACAGAAAACAAGGTCCATTGTGAGCATAAGTGAGTGCAGATACTACTTGAGACAAATCCACGGTTGTCCTCACCACTGTGTGCTCCTGAGCTACGCCTAACAGGGCAGCATCAGCATGGATGTTGAGGTCCCTTGGCACCATCAGGCAGTGAACTCCAACACCAAGACTACAATAGCTACCTCAGGAAGGGAAACTGTGGAGCAGCAGGGTGAACAATACACCAACAGTCCCCGTACTCAATCCTAGCTGTTCACCTTCAGATATACACACTCAAAACATGCACAAGGTGGGTAAAGGGCATGTGATCACAACAGCCCACTGCAACTCCACCTCCCCACCTGTTTGTTACAAAGCTGAGAGAAAGTACCTCATCTCCCACCTCATCCAGCCAGATCTCTGTGATACAAGCCAAGTCAGCACACTCATCCAGGGATCAGGCCCTGAATGGTAGTTGTTTCCCTAGTTACCAGCCTGGCATTCAACAGCAGCATTTTCAACTGGATGGGGGGGGGGGACTATCACCAGGGTGATCTATGCTATGGGAGACAGTTCGATTATTTCTTGGCAAGGAATAACGTCACTCCTTTTGAATGGTAACTGTATCTTTTTAGTCACCATTTTTATTATGCAGTTTACTGTATATTATACAGTTTAGGTACAGTTTATACTTACGGTAGTATGATTTTGCTAAGAATGGGCTCAGATCAAGATTTCACTAAATAGTGGAGGAAGACTACCAAATGATTCAGGTGCTGGCTCATGCTAGCCCTTGTGCTGCTGCTTTGTCCTTTGTTGTAGGGGCAACATGGTGTATGAGAGGAGAGTTGGTTGTGCCCCGTGTCAGAGCATAGGAGCCCTGGTGGCGCAGTGGTTAAATGCCTGTACTGCAGCCATTCACTCAAAACCACAAAGTTGCGAGTTCAAGACCAGCAAAAGGGCCCAAGCTCGACCCAGGCTTGCATCCTTCCGAGGTCACTAAAATGAGTACCCAGACTGTTGGGGGCAAATTAGCTTACTTGCTAATTAGCTTACTTGCTGTTCACTGCTATGATCTTTGGAATAGCGGTATATAAATAAAACAAATTATTATTATTATTATTATTATTATTATTATTATTAAGCAGCAATGTCCTCTTTCAGCTTTGTCCTTTGCAGTATGGAGGTATACCTAAAGCATATTACACAGTCATTTATTTGCCTAAAGCAGTGGTTCTCAACTTTCCTAATGCCAAGACCTTTTAATACAGTTCCTCATGTTGTGGTGACCCCAACCATAAAATTGTGGTGTCTTGGTTCCTAAGACCATTGGAAATATGTGTTTTCCGATGGTCTTAGGCAACCCCTGCAAAAGGCCAAAGGGGTTGCAACCCATAGACTGAGAACCACTGGCCTAAAGCATATTACATAGTCATTATTTAAAATTCAGCCTACAAAGAGTACACATTTCTTAAACACAGATAACACCATTTAGGAGTGTGATTGCTTTTATATACGATTAAAAGTAATATATTAAACAATGCCAATCAGGGAAGAAGAAAGACAATGAAAAACATTGCAGTTACTTTAAGAATGAACTAGTTCGGTAGCTTGTAAATGAATTAGCACAAATAAGTTGCTACAAATTTATAAATGATGGGCAAACACACATCTCACTGGGACTTGCAAGTCCCATTGGAATGGGATTTGGAATGGGACTGCTCAAGAAAACAAATATAACCTGATGAACCTCCTATTCATATACAGGCCCTTGACCAAAGAACATTCCCAGGCGGCTGGGCCTCTGCTCCTCTCCAAAAATAGAGGTGGGTGGTGAAAAGTGCTATCTGAGGTACCAAACCTAATTGGATGGTAATATTCAGAACCTTGGACAGCTCCTTTAAAGGTTAAATTAAAACCAAGACCAGATTTACCAACATGAAAGCCACCTTATCACTGCAGTTAAATGCTACAAAGAAGTGGTAAGTCCTGCTTTAGCAGATGTGATATGGAAAAAGGAACTGAAGCTACAAAAGGAAGTCAGCTCATCCATTTCTCTTTATGTACCGTCAGCTCTCCCCATTTGCAGCTTTGACTTTTTCATTTTGTTATTCATGGATTTCATTACTGTGTTCTCTCTAGGAACATCATCACATGGAGGCAAATTGGTTAAATCCTATGCAGAGATGGGATTTTAAAATCCACAAAACACCTGCTTTTGTGGGTTGTTTTTCAGACACGCTGGCGTCAGTGAGAAATAATGGTAGGGTACAGACCTCCAGAAAGAGGCGGCCAGGAGCCACCTCTCTTTTCCGCATAGCCATGCCACAGCAAACAAATTGCGTGGCACGGTTGCGTGAAAAACAAAGTAGCGCTGAAAAGCAGCTCATTTTAGCACTGCCGCAAAAGCTGGCAGTGGCACAAGAACGTCGCTGCTGCGTGGGTCCATCTGGATGGCATGCAGCAGTGATGTCATAGCTGTGTGCACCATCTGGATGGTGCCGCACAGCTATGGCATCATGGTGATGTGCTAGGGTTGCGGGGCATGTGCATACGCCGCCCTGAGGCAATCCTAGCACGTCGCCATGATGCCACAAAGGGCCCATCTGTCCAGGGCCTATGTGACATTAATCTGGATGCAAAGTCTTTCCTTTTTACTTTCGGGAAATAAAAAGGAATGGGTTTTGTTGACTTTGCATTCGGATTAATGTTGAGTTATTTCTAATTGACACAAAAGTCGTCTGAAAAACTACCCTCTTTTGCGAGTTATTTCTAATTTTTGTTTGGATTAGCTCCAAACATCGTGTGAAAAACAACCTGTGCAGGGCCCATTGTATACTCTTTAATTAATTTATTGCATTGTTGTTCTGCTTTTTGGTGTAAACAACACAGCTTGAGAAAATATCTTTTGGATCCCAGATCCTAGAATGCCCAGCTAGCATAGCCTCTATCAGTAATTAGGAATTATGAGGATGGGGGATTGTGGGTGTTGTAATCCAATAACATAACTTTCTTGAGTTCTTATAATCAGCTTTATCCTAGTGGAGGCTCCAAAATGAGAGCCAGTTTCAATCCTCAGTATATATTTCCCCTGATTCTAAACCTGACCCAGGAATAATTTTTTAAAAATACAAGTTTAAATTGAACAAATGGCTGACCATGAAATTATAGTACATATTGAGATGTACTGCCATGATTTGCAAACTAAACACACTACAAAATGTGACTGACTCCTGAATCAAAGAAGGAATTGCTGTGTGGGAGTCATTACTTTGTCCATATTAAGATGTCAATTGCAAGGTGCTGGTAGGAGATATAATTTACTGTCATATGTGAATGGCCCATTTGGGAGGGATTTGAAAAGACGTGAAGGAGATGGCCGACAGCAGAAAACTGCATTGGATAATATTGACAAAGATACAAGCCAAAGATACAAACACAGTGGCAAATCACTGGCCAGCAACTTAGAAATGATGCTCATTATGCCTGTATTACTAGTGAACACATGCTGAAATTCTATATTTCTGTGTCTTCTCAGGAGACAGTTCTTATGTAAAGAAACATGGATGAAGAGTGTGCGACACTCCAGAGACTATGAAGGAAACTGGAGCTCAATCATTGCAGATGCAAGACAGACACAGTCAGGAGCTGTGTTGAACCCACAGATGTCCTGCGGCTCAGAGTAATACTTGTGTAATGTGCTCAGATCAAGAACTTCATAATCTAAGGGTTAAATATGTAGATAAAAAGAAGCCTTACTTCCATTTCTACTTGCAAGTAGTCATCCAAAGCCTCACTCCAGATCCGGCCCATGTAAAGGCATGCGTATCCTTGCACCCTACAATTCACTGGAGGTTACTTTAAGGTAACTATGCAAAGAATTGAAGTCATGTCCCATAAACTGAAGACAGCACTTCTGTAGTGTGCATAGATATCACATTTCCCAAGCAATATACTATTATGCATTGCAGGCTAGAAAGATCCGTGAGGTAACTAAACAGCTTCCACATGTTATGGCTCCTGGATGAAATACAATCATTCAGAAGTATTTTCCATCTGGAAATTCTAATATGTGAATGGGCTATAGGAAGATATTTCCCCCACAGTTTAGGAATGATGCAAGTATACTTCAAACAGGGGCTTGATGTGAGTACCCTCACCCCTACTGTATTGTTTTCTATGGCATTTATCAAATAAAGATTCCTCACAAGATATACATGCTTCACTTAAAATATAACACTATTTTCTTCTTCATTTTATGCCTCAGGTGGGAATTCTGAGTGCTTTGCAATGCGTATCCAGTTAAGTTTGGCCTGGGAATGTACCTACCTCCAGTTTGGGGATGTGAAGTGGGTGAGATGCCAGTACTGGAAAACAGCTTGGTTTGTCAAACCCATTTCTAAATCAAGTGCAGAAGCCTTTCTCCACCACTATGAATTTCCAGTCTAATGTAAGCAAGGTTCATTTGGAAGGTAATAATCAGGAAGCACATGGCTTCTCAGCTGAGCACAGAAAAGTTGCTGCCTGAGCTGGTTCCAGGGTTTATTGAATGGAGGTGCTGACATCTGCATGATGATGAGAAGAGTGATTTACAGCAAATTGCTATTCAAGCTGGCAGCGTGAAAAGGGAGACTGCTAGAAAGGGAAGCATATTTAAACAGTGTCTCTGTTGTATGGGAAATTGGAGTGGCACACAAAGCTGCAGAGTGAGGTGTTTTCTGCATGTCCATGCGCTCCTTTGGTACCACTGGATGGCCAGTTACTAGTGAGCTGATGATACAACTGAGCTTCCAGTGTTGCCTATTTCCTTATACTCTATGTCCCCTGAATATAAATGAGAGGACTCTCACCTGCTGATATCCATGAGTGGAAAAACAGGTATTCACAGTTATCAGAGGAAGACATAGCAGTGTTAGTCTGGATCAATTTGCAAAGGGATTTTGTAGCATCTTTGAGGTTAATTGAGAGAAAGAAGCTGGTGGTGCAGTTGGTGGCTACCTACTTTTTTTCTCTCAGGCTGTATACAGACTGGCAGAAAGCGCCGGCCTGTGAACGGAGTCAGGATACAGTGTGCATGACACCATTTTGGTGCACGCTGGTCCAAATGGCGGACACCATCAGGATGCACCTCCGGCACTGAATCCATATCCCCTTAGTTGCCCCTTTAGTTTCCAAGATGTTACAAGATCCCTTTGCATACATAAAAAAGAAAATAACATACACCTTGTCTGCTGAGTATTCTATCAAAGCCCATGTCTTCCATGACATGTTTCAGCCTGAATCTTTGTGTTTTTATTTTTATCAATTGTGTCCAATTAAATCCAAACAATAAAGTACTTTTTTGGCTCACTGGTTAACTTGCCATGAGCCCTGGGATGTCACAGTAAGTCCATCATTGAAGTGTCATGTCATTTGGCTGCAACTGATTTATCTGCTTTGTTGTCATAGCTTGTGATGTCATGGACAGCTATCATTTTCTTGTGCTACTGACGTGGTCATAGCAAGAAAATACAGATCCCCTCTTCCAGTATCAACAAATAGCTGGTTTGGACTAAAGAGTATACTTCAAGATATTGGCAGCATACCAACTGCTTTTAAATTATGCCTTGGTGCAGCAAATTGGGCGACCTGTCTCAGAGCTTGGTCTCCAGAAAGAATAGATTTCCCAAGGTACCTCTACGATGGTGAATTGTTATACATTTTGTGTAGAGAAGTTACTAATTTGGTGTCGGCATCAGTAATTACCGAGCAAAGTGGCCAGTTTTCCTGATGGGGAGATTTCTCTCTCTCACTTGAGAGTTACATGCCCATAAAGAAAATGTGTTGAAGGACATGTGTTTGTGGTCTAGTTTCCCCATCCCTTTTTCAGTGAAGGTCATCACCATCTGTCTTGAGAGTAACAGAGAGATGTGGATAGAGAGAAAGATCTGCAGTGCTAAGTCCGAG
The DNA here is from genome assembly GCF_019175285.1 of Sceloporus undulatus. Classification (NCBI taxonomy): domain Eukaryota; kingdom Metazoa; phylum Chordata; class Lepidosauria; order Squamata; family Phrynosomatidae; genus Sceloporus; species Sceloporus undulatus. Next base: position 149,885,143 of record NC_056524.1, on the reverse strand, counting down.
GGACAGTGAGTTGCCTAAGGCAAAATATATAGAAAAGGTAAATTCTGAACCAGTGATTTCTAGAGGCATAATTCATTCTCTTAGGGACTGTGCTATACCAGATAATCTCCCAGATATAGTCTTGCTGCATACACTGCTAAAAGAGATCTGGAAAGAAGCAATCTCAGAGAAATCTACATGGATAATCATGCTTGGACTCTGTCTTTCTGATGAAATATTGGCATTCAGATTAATAGACACATTGCTGCAGTGACAGTACTGGGGCTGTAAATGGGAAAGGGGAAAGGAGTGAAATAGGATTTTATACTGAGAAACTCAAGAAGAGTTCTATCGCTTTCGACACTGACTACAGCAATAACCTAGAACAATTTGGGGCAATTCTTCCCACAGATCTCAGCAAAAACAGATGAAAACTTCAATTGCCATAGCTGCCTCCTATGCAATCCTAGGATTGGTAATTCGGTGTGGCACAAAGGAGCTTCTAAACCCCTACATGGATATACTGTAAGTCCCACAGAAGTAACCATATTTAGTTCTGTGCTGTGGGGTTTACTTTTGAGTTCATAATACATTTGATATATATAATAGTGTCTATATATTCCCCTTCCCACATCTTCTTCACCTTTCACTACTCAATAGCTCCTGTAGGAAGTTGTAAGCAACATTGATAAAACCTTGCCCTTCTTTTCCCGCTGTGTAACCTAACATCCAACAGCCTTTTCTTTTCTTTTTGCCACTGTTCATTCAAAGGAGAATGAAAGCTTTTAGGCGTCTTTTATGGAATGTGCTTTCTATGCATTTTTCAAAGACTTTAACATTTACTTTGACTTATCTGGAAGAATATCATGTAGAAAATAAAGTCAGCTTGTTTTCTGCTGCTTCAGAAACTAGACACTAGAATCCAATGGATTAAAATAATAAGAAAAGACATTCCACTGAATCATTAGAATGTCACTTATTATATTAGAAATATAATTATTATAATATATATTTATAAATATTAATATTAATAAATATTGATAAATAACTTTAAGAATTGTTTGACGGTGGAATAGACAGCCTTGGAGAATGCTGGACCTTCCTTCTTTGGAGGTCTCTAGACAGATTGGATGACCAACTTCTGCGTGTGTTTTAATTGTGCATTCCTTTATGGCAAGGAGGACTAGATACAGTCTCTTCCAGCTCTAATGATTTTATTCCTTCTTCATTGAACAAATTATGTGGTATGCAACAGAACTATTGTTTGTCTGCTATCTGTCAGCTTAACTAGCTGGTCCTAGAATGTATGGAAACTGTGTAGAGTGGAAGAAAGACAGTTGATAAGGCAAACTGAAGGCATCTCCATAACAAAAGGATGGTGGTCTTATGTGTACAGAATTCAGAACTTCCCATGAGTGCTAATCATTGCATGGAATTTTAGTGTTTTATAGTAGATGCCATTTATCATCATTATTATTTATTTTATTCCATCAAATCAAATTTATTTGGGGATCTTTTCAATGCATTCCCCCTTCCCTTTACTACACTCTTGGACCCATGCATACATCTACACACACAGTGTGCATTTCTGTCTACCAGTCAACACCTTATGTGTTGTCCTTTCATTTCTTTGAGAAATTTTGCACAATATATGAAGTCACTGGGCAAATGACAGATTTGTATCCTACTATTGGCTCCACCCTTCAGCTTTCCTTAAAATCCCTGCAACTATTCTGTGCGCAGGCCAATCCAAATTTGACTTACAATTTTGTCTTACAGGTCAGGCAAAAAACCCTATGACAACTTCTGCCCTGAGTGGACTTTTGAATCATTTGAGATGACCTTATAGCAATACATACATTATGTTACAACGCCCCCATGTGGTTTATTGCAAAATCACACACAGTGGAACCTTTAAAGAGGCCAAAATGCTGCATGGGAGTGACTGAGCCCATGTCATAGCTGGGTCCAGAAGGTTAGCTCTTTCACACTTTTTAACTGTCCATGTTTTTTAGCTGTTATTTAAATGTTCCAGCTTCTCTCTTTTCCTCCCACTTTCTCCCTTCATTCTTTTCTTACTTCAGCTGGTACAAGCCGAGCTAAAAGTGCAAAAATAGTTTGCATTCAGTTAACAGAGTGGAGCAAGAGGAGAGGAGAGGAAAGGAGGGGACATAGTTCTTTTCTTCCTCAGTTCAGTACATAAATATTAATATTAATATTTATTTCTGTTCCTCCTTTCCCAGATATTAAAACATCAAACAGTTAAAATTACAATATTAGAATGTCTATGCTTAAAATAAACCTCAAATGGTATGGTGGGACTTAGTGGCTCTGATTCCTCCTCTTCCTTCTCTTCTCAAATATTTTTTTGTGTGTGTAAAATTTGTTAAGTTAAATATTGAATTTACTTAATCTGTGTATAAAAAATCTGTGTATAAGAAGGGCCAACTGTATTTAGTGTGTATTCTCATTCACATATTCATGTACATTTTTAACCTGTTATACAGGCATTAATATTTGTTCAAAAATAGAGCCAATTTTATTTTGAACAATATTAATTCCTCTATAACATGTTATGAATGTACATGAATATGTGAATGAGAATACACACACTAAATACAGTCAGCCCTTCTTATACACAGATTTTTTTATACACAGATTCAAGCATCCACAGTTTGAAAATGTTCAAAAAAATATATAAATTTCAAATATCAAACCTTGATTTTCCATTTTTTATAAGGGACACCATTTTGCTATGTCATTATATTCCATGGGACCTGAGCATCCACAGATTTTGTTATCCATGGGGGATCTTGGAATCAAACCCCAGCATATAACAAGGGTTCACTGTATTTTTATTCACATATGTCGCGTGAGGGGTGGCGGAGTGATATTCACATGTATAGTAAGCCCTTGGGATTTTGTGGGGTTTGGTTTCAGGACCCACCCTGCCCATGAATACCAAAATCTGTGGATGCTCAAGTCCCATTTATATACAGTGGCAATGGTGCCTCTTGTGTAAGGGTCATCTGGAGTCTCACTGAGCATGCACAAGGGTGCCAATTTGCAATTTAGAACCCACTGATGTGATGGCTTACTTTGCACAGAATCTGGGTCGCGTTTGGGGAGGCCATTACAGTGAATTTAAGGTGTGATAAGTAATCACGTAATTGCGTGAATTTTCAAATTGACATCGCTATCTTCTCTTTCGAAATTGAGAGCCTCCCATCCCGTTTGATAAACTCCTTAGACAGATGGCTCAATAGAGAATTTAGTGAGTTCAAGTTTGTCTTCAGTTGCAGGAAACTGATCACAGTATAAAAGCTCCCTCAAGCCTGATACAAATCAAGCAGTCTGACAATTTCTTCTAATGGCTACATGCTGCCGCTGCCTATGATGTTTCTGAGGCTTAGTAGAATACTGATTGACAGGGGGAATCATTTCCCTCTGAATATATGTTTAAGATTAATTATAGTGGCTGTGATTCTGTATCACCATCTTTGGTCCAAAACACACTGCAATAATAAATCCAGTTTGTGACCTCTTTAACTGCTCTGGCTCGGTGCTAGGAAATCCTGGGAATTCTAGTTGATTGTGGCACCTGAGCTCTCTGACCGAGAAGGCTAACTGTCTCACAAAACTACAGTTTCCAGAATTCCCAAGGCAGTTAAAGTGGTCTCAAATTGGATTTGAATCGACGTATCCACAGATCAATGTAAGTTCCGCATTTTAACTCTTATTTAAAAGGAGTCATCACCTGATGAAAGATAAGAACGTGATCAGTTCTGCAAGCACTAACCTCTACTCTCTATTCTCCTATTCTCTCATCCATCCAGTGTTTAGTTTGAGTGCAGTTATGCCTGCTGAAATTTTGTATGTTCTTTGGCATTATTTTCCTTTGCTTCAGCCTTCAGATCTTTTGCCCCTAAGGTTTACCCTCGGCTCATATCATAATCCATAATTTTGGCCCCCAAACCTGTCCTCGACTTATACGTGAGGTCAATTTAAAAGGTATATACAGTACGTTACATAGCTAAGGCCTGTTACAGACTGCCAAAATAAAGCTGCTTCGGGTCTCTTTGGAGGTATGCTGTTTAACTGATGCATTCATCCTAAGAATCCGGAAGTTGCACCAAAGCTGTACTCCAGTGCTTAGGAATGAAGTGTGGCTTTGGCGCGACCTCCGGACTCTTAGGACCCATGCATCATTTAAATAGCATACCTCCAAAGAGACCCAAAGCAGCTTTATTTTGGCAGTCTGTAACAGGCCTTTGTAACATTTCCTGATCTGATCCTCCAATATCCACATGCCAGGAAGCCACTGCAGTGAGATACAGTGGTCTGTTCCCCTTGTTGTTTAGGAAGCATCTCACTGATGTTTCCCACCCAGTCCCATGAACAATCTCTAGTGTGACAGTCAGAAGCAGTGTCCCTGTTGCAGTTCTCCCTCGCACAAGTGATTTCTAGTGCAAGGGAAAGTGGGAATGTCAGTCTGAAGTCTGCTGATTGACAGGGAACAGACCCCTGCTCCTTGCAGTGGCTGTCACCCAGACTTCCTTACATTGTAGAAACTATGGCTTTAGAATAAGATACAACAAATCTAAAAGGAGAACAAGTCACAAATAAAAGAAATACTGCACCCGCAAATCAAAGGCGATAAAAACGGGAACGCCACATAACAGTGATATTTTATTAGCTTTCAAAACCTGAGATTTACAAAGAATAATTTAAATACAGTAAAATTATTAAATAAAAATAGGGGTTCCAGCCCCCAGACATATATTATAAAACCTGTCTACTATTTAGAAAACAGTTAAATTGCTAAACAAAATGTTACAAAAGTTCTTCATTTATAAGGGAACACCCATGTAAGTTAAAGCCCATCCCTATGTTTTCAAAGTTCAGAGTGTAAGACTTTGCAAAGTCCGTAAAGGGTAGTGAAAAGGCTTTCAGATATGAAAACAAATGGGGGACACCCCTGAGAATGAGAGAACCTGACAGTAAAACCACAGTCATAGCTCTTTTGCCAAAATGTATTGGTTTCACATCACTTTAATTGTTCTGATCTCCCCCATGGAATTCTGGGAATTGTTTTTTTAATTAGCATTTTTAAAGAGCCTCCTTGTCCACATCTGCACCTTTTCTCATGATTAGTATCCCCAAATTTCCTTGAGAGGGAACCTATTTTAAATCTCTTGTCTATCTATATGAGATATAAGCAACTCCATCTGATGTTTTGGGATACAACTCTCATTAACCTCATATATAAGCCATGTTCACTGTCTCTGATAGGATTTGTAGTCAAAACTTTCTGGAGGATGCCAAGTTGCCTAGACCTATTCTGTATAGTGCCTTGTATCTTAGGATATCAGTTTGTTTGTTTAAGTACATATGGCTAGAATACTGTCATTACTCTACAGGATCATACCTTAAGTGAGAAACCAGGGGTTCAGAGAGACTATGTTAACGCCAACATAAGTATGTATTGATGTGTTTGGGAGGAAGGCAAATACATTAATTAACCGTATTACAATACAGCATTCTTCTCAGAAGTTGCTGTGGGTTTGTACTTGCACTACGCCAGAGCTAACAAAACCCTGGAATGTATATTTCCTTTGCAAACCAAACTTGTTCATCTGAAAGCTACTGCTTAAAACAAAAATCCAGAACCCACAATGATTTAAAATGTGCTTCAGATAATAAACATTTAAGTTTGTACTAAATTCATTTCAAAACAAAATTAAAATGTCAGAAATGTTTTAACAGGTTAATGTTTCAAGTGAACATCAGATTAGTATTCTAATTCGTTTCAGTAGGATTTGCAATGGGCAACTTCCTTGTGGCTTGTGCCCCTTACCAAGAGACATTCTGCTCAGTGACATTCTGGGGGACTCAGATGTGGAGCATCTAGACTCAGTCCCCTGTTTTCATGTGAACTCACTGAGTTATCATGGACAAGTAGAACTGCCTTCACTGTTGTGAAACCAATCCAAGCTATGAGCATTTGAGTGAAAAGCATAATTTAAAAAATGAACATACTAGCTGGGGAATTAGGGGGATTTTAATCCCCAAACTTAACTTTTTCAAGGTCTGTTCTTAGGAACACCAATGAAACAACATGCAATTTGGAAGTGATGCTTTGGTAACTTAGCAGAGCTGCAAACCTCTCAGATGATAATGGCAAAATCACTTGGAGGTGGCAAAATATCTTCGTCTGGCCCTTTGGATAACTCACAGTTTCTCGGTCTTAATTTCATGTATGTTGGAACTGTCCTTCTGCCATGGTTTAAAGGATATGAACTAAAAAGGGTAAAAGTACAATTTACATTATGAGACAGTCAACTATTTCAAGAAGGTTCCTTGTATCTAAATATTTGTTTCGCTCTTCTTTTAGTAGATACTAGGGTGCTGTCAGACTCCCAGAAACCACTCCTGCTCCAGGATTTTTCCTTTTACTTGCCATCAAACCTGTTTCCAGGTTTTCAGGATCACTGACAATCCAGAGAAAACTGAGGTCATTTAACTCTCATAGAAAGTAATAAGGCTATACAGCTCCCTTAAATCCCATTGAGTGCAATGGATACTGGTAGTTTCGTTTTTAAGATGGCACCAACCGTTAAGACATTGTGAACTCATTTTAAAACTGTATCAGAAAAACTACTGGTGTAGTATAATACTGATTCCTGATACTGATACTGTAATCTGTAGATTATAAAGACTGCCAAAATGTTAGATATTGTTGCTATTTTTCCACAGAAGAGTCGTTCTGTTGTTCACAGTGATGCTTGCAGAATTCTGCTTCAGACAAAATGGTGTGAGTGATAACCATTAAATCTATGAGAATTAGAAAAAGTCACTTCTAAACAAGAAGCATCAGCTCCAAGACAAGACTTGGTGTTTCAATGCACTTGGCTCAGTTGCCATGATTTAAGCATATTGGTCAACATCATGCTTCAAGGAAAGCCTCCATTCTCATTTAGGAGGGTAGTAACTTTTGAAATGGACTCCATTCATGTGGGATTCAATCCAAGGAATGTACTCTGTGACCCTGGTGTAGACTCCTGGCTTTTCTTTTTCAGCACAGCCTTCGCCCCAGCTGACTATACCATATAGCATCAGCCTGCCATTGGACTCACAGATGAGGGGACCACCAGAATCTCCCTGAAAAGGCAAAACATAGGAATTATGGATAGTACTTCCAAACTGTTATCAGTATAAATGAGGCCAAGTCAAGAGCTTGATGTGAGTTGAAGAGGTAGGTGCATTTAAAGGGAAGAAAGTCACACATCTAACAAATTCTGGTATTATTTTTAACATGATCCATGAGGTAGGATGTTCTATGATACTGTGGCCTGTTTATGGAATGCCCTCAACTTGTAGGCCTGATGGGCATCAACACTGGTTTCTTTTAATCACCAAATTATAGCAGTCTTTTCTTTTCTTCTATGTAAGAGCCCAAACAGATAGGCCAAAATAAAGCTGCTTTGGGTCACTTTGGAGGTACGCTGTTTAAATCACACATACATCTTCAGAGTCCAGAAGCTGTGCCAAAGCTGCACTCTAGTTCTTAGGACTGGAGCGTGGCTTTGCTGCAGCTTCCGGCCTTTTAGGACGCATGCATCATTTAAACAGCATACCTCAAAGGTGACCCGAAGCAGCTTTATCTTGGACTGTCTGTTCAGAATTGTATTCAATTGTTTATATTGTTTTAATTGAATGATTCTCTAAGCTCTCATGATAGCAGATGAGATAGAAATATTTTAATAAATAAATATGGCAGTGACTCCTTTTCTACAATAATGGGGCTCAGTGACAGCAGCTTCAACACTGGCATCAAGGAGCCCCTCATCACCACACTGCTAAGGCACAAGAGAACTGAATAACCCTGTGCTTCTTGCTGCTCAAATGGACAGCTCAACTGCAAGCCAGTCGTGGGGGGAGGATGGAATTAAATTTAATAAAGCATTCTAAATATGCATTGTTGTTGTATGCTTTCAAGTCACTTCCGACTTATGGTAACCCTCAGGCAAACCTATCATGGGTTTTTTAGGCAAATGCCTTGGGGGAGGGATTGCCATTGCTATTTTCGGAGACTGAGAGAGTGTGACTTGTTCAAGGTCACCCAGTGGGTTTCTTGGTGCAGTGAGGATTTGAATCTTGGTCTCCAGAGTCATAGTCCAACACTCAAACCACTACTCCATGCTGGCTCTCTACATATGCATTAGGGAGAAGTATTTTGATCACATAGGCTCCATATAGACAGGCCAAAATAAAACTGCTTCGGGTCACTTTGGAGGTATGCTGTTTAAATGATGCATGCGTCCTAAGAGTCCAGACACGGTGCCAAAGCCACACTCTAGTCCTTAGGACTGGAGTGTGGCTTTGGCGCAGCTTCTGGTCTCTTAAGATATGTGTGTCATTTAAGCAGCATACCTCCAAAGTGACCCGAAGCAGCTTTATTTTGGCCTGTCTGTATGGGCCCACAGATTGCATTTGCCATGCCATTCCAAATGACACATAAGGAAACTTACTTTGCATGAATCAGTCTTCCAGTCTTGACCGCCAGCGCAGAGCATATTGCCATTCACTGTGTGGCCTTCATAGTACTTCTGACACTTGGATTGAGATATCAAGTTCACATTAGTTGATTTTAGTATCCTCGAATAGAAAATGCCAGCTGTAAACAAAAGACACAACATTTGTATGAGACCCTTCTCAATGAAATCTGCTGTTCTCTGCTTCATAGAGTCAAAATTGAGGAAGAATTTCTGAGTCTGCCTTACTGAGTCTGCACTCCTAAGCCTCACTTTAGTGGATAACACCACATCAAATACATGACTGATTTTCCAAAGTTAATTCTAAACACAGAATATTCATTTCTTCGTATAGAACAGAAGGTAGAGGAGACAAGTTTCTTGTGTATTCTCAGAATATATAACACATATTGCTATATATAACATATATAAAACATATCTCCAAAGAGTGTCATTCACACATACCATACAGGTAGCGTTGTTTTGAAAAGACAGGAATGGAAAAAACAACCACTTACTCTTATTTTCTTTTCCATAGCCAGAAACTTCACATTCAAAATTTTCACCCAGTTGTAAGTTTTGAGGTGGCAAACAGATGGTTTTGACAACGTGTGACTCTTCTGCGCACTGGCCAGTGGATGATTTGATCCTTATTAGGGCTAAAGAAGAATAAATATGTATGTTATATAGAGTGTTTTCCACCATTAGATCTGATTAAACCCAGAATAATAAATATTTGGAGACATGTATTCCAACTGCTTATGCAGACAATTGCACATATTTTATTTATATAACTGCATTTGCTCTTTAAACAATAATTTAGATGGTAAGATTCAATACAGATTAAGATAACAAAGGGCTCTCTTTCATTTACTGTACTATGTTCAGTAAACCAAGTGGTTTGGATTCAGAAGATTTAATTACACTTTGAACAGATCTGTTAAAACAAATACAACCTAAGTTAGTTGTGACTAGTTAAGTCCTATTGACCTTAATGGATGCTTTCTTTTTTGTTGTGTGCCTTTCAAGTTGTTTTAACTTAGGGGACCCTATGATGACTCTATCTTGGGGTTTTCTTGGCAAGATTTATCTATGTCTCTCTCTGAGGCTAAGAGAATGTAAGGTGACTCAGTGGGTGTCCAAAGCCAGCAGAGTTTTGAGCCTTGGTCTTCAGATTCTTAGTCCAATGCTCAAACCATGGTGGCTATGCAAAGTGCGGTTAAACCTAGATCCAACCCACTGTTAATAACAATAAAAATATCAATTGACTTTGTAATGTGTATCTTTGGTCCCCACGTTTCTGTATGCCCAGTTGTAGAATCACCATAGTTGCAGATGAGGTACACTACCAAGTTGTTGAAGGCTAGAGATAACAGTGTACTTAAATCACCCAGGAAGAATTGTTTTTGAACTACTAGTCCCAGCATTGTCTCCATGAACATATCTTGGCAGTCTCTGGCTTCTGGAAATTCAAGCACTTTCCAGAAATATGACAAATTGTCTTATCTGTCTCTCAGAACAAACTTGCCTCTCAAGTCCCAGTTTTGGGGAAAAGGCGAGGTATAAATAAAATTTACTGCCATCATTCACACAATAATTTCATAAAAATACTCTGGTCTTCTTTCAAAATTGCTAGTGAATGCCCAGAACTAGTGTAGGGAAAGAAGGAGAGCTCTTTCACACCTCTGTTTTCCAGTACTCTTTTCTGCCAAGATGTGAATGAAATAAGTATATCAGAATATGTAAAAAGAGCCAGAGTGGTATAGTGGTTTGGGTATTAGACTAGGACTTTGGCAGGCCAGGATTTGAACTCCCACTCAGCCATGGAAACCTACTGGGTGATCTTGGGCAGGTAACACTTTCCCACCCAATGGCAAACCTCTTCCAAACAAGTCTTGTCAAGAAAACCCACGATAGGTTTGCCTTTGTTGTGATGGCGGTGGTGGTGGTGATGTGTCTATAAGTAAATTCTGATGTATGGTGAATGTAAGGTAACCCTATCGCAGACTGAGAGTGTGTGAATTGCCCAAGGCTGCCTAATGGGTTTTCATGGCTAAGCAGGAATTCGAACTCTGGTCTCCAGAAACAACCCAACACTCAATCCACTATGCTATGATGACTTTATCTTAGAGTTGTTCTAAGTTGGGAATGTATTGAAGGCACACAAGAGCAATGTAAAATGATCTATTGTAGGCATTTTTCCACTTAAGCGCACCCTTATTTTGCAATGCCAATGAGTTTCTAGGAAAATTTTCATATGTCATCTTACCAATGTCATTATCGTAGTCCACTCTTCTTTCTGAAAACCTCTCATGAGTGATAAGCCTATCAACATCAAATCTTTGCTCCTTTACATCAGTAACATTCACTGCGGACTTTCCGAGAAAAACGGTTAACTTGGATGTATCGGTGCTGAAAAGAATCGGGGAAAAATAAAATAAAAAATCAAACCACGAATTCCAGGAAAATGTCTACCAAACTTTTTTTGCAATCTCATTTACTGCTCTCTTATGGTCATGTTCACTGTCCTTAATTCTGTATCTTTATTAATATACATAATTTATACTGTGCTTGATTTTTTTCTTATTTGGACTTCATAACACTTTATTAGGAGAAAAAAAAGAATACATGTACCAGCCCTTTAAAACTCACAAATATATTTTAAAACATTTCATTCTGATCCAGATAAAAGTAGAAATATAGCCACAAAAATGTGATTCTAAATTGTGAAACTCTTCAGATCAACTAATTCTCTACATCCCACATTTAAGTGTATGTGTGTGTGTGAGAGAGAGAGAGAGAGAGAAGACATGCTTGTAAGTACACAATACTGGATTACAAAGAGAACTGTAAAGCAAATGGGTTTATGCCTTGGGGCTCAGGCCGCACCTCTACCATGAAACCAGAAACCATGGGCATGTAATTTGTTATTTAATTTCAATGCTTTGCCTGTCTAGAAAATAAGTTTCTGCTCACCATTTTGTTGTTGTATGCCTTCACGTTGTTTCTTATTTATGGTGAACCTACAGTGAATTTACCATGGGGTTTTCCTGGCAATATTTGTTCAGAGGGGTTGCCTTTGCCTTCCTCTGAGCCTGAGAGACCATGACTTGCCCAGGGTCATCCAGTTGGTTTCTATGATTGAGCAGGGATTTAATTCCTGATCTCCAGAGTCATAGCTCACACCATTACACCATGCTGGCTCTCTCTCAGATTGTATTTAGGAGACTACTATTATGTTCAGGAGAACCTTATACTCAGGTTCTTGGACAAGATACCTGCCTTTCAGCCTCATCAGGGGCCCATTCACATTACACAATTAAAGTGCTGTTATTCCACTAACTGCTATAGCTCCATCCTATAGAATCTTGGGGTTTGTTGTTTGAGGAGGATCTGGGGGAGTTCTCCAGCTGAGAAATCTGTATATCACTCCCTAAACTCTAAATCCCAGGATTCCATAGGATGGCGCCCTTTCAATTAAAATGGAATCACAGCACTATAATTCTTTAGTTATTAACTTTTATTTAGTGTGGGCCTGGTTTAACTTTTATGGAATGTGATGGGCCATACTTGCCACAACAGACATTTTGAAGATGGACATGCCCTATGACAGCCATTTTATAACAGCACATTTCTCAAACTTTCAAACGTCCAACAGCCCCAAAGCCTGAAGATCCCAGAATACGATCATAAGCATATGGGTTGTGTGCTCATCAATGAACATATATTTGCATCTACTTCTACTTCCCTGGATGTTGACTAAAGAACGCCCACCTAGAAATGAAGAAAGTTGATAATATAGTACTTACCCCCTTTCAAAACAATGTGCTGCTGTAAGGACCCAGCATGGATCGATCAGACTACCACCACAAATGAAATTATTGTAACCACCTTTCCTAGATTGGAAGATAGTTGCTATCCAAGGCTGAGACTCAATGGCTGCCTTATGCCCGCCCACAATCTTAAAGGTCCTGCCGAGGCTCCTCTGGCCACATGTTGATTCTGTGAAAGACAGAAAAAAGCCCCAAGGTTTTTACCCAACAAAGAACATAACATTACAACAGAGAGCTCCTCCCTGCTATTTCTTCAAATTATGAACTAGGTTCCAAGTAATACAACATCCATCTGAAACTGCCAATTTTCACCAATGGCTTATATATTATATATTAATGAGCTAAGATTCGAGCTGATCTACACACTCAGCAAGTTAAAATGGAATTATAGCACTATAATTCTGTAGGGTGAATGGCCCCTGGAATTTAGTTTTGAGGAGGCATGCATAGGAGTGTGATGCTTTTATCCTGTACATGTTTAGTATGACAATGTTAGCGTGATGCTACTATTCATGAAGAATTAAGCATCTCTAAGTATACATAATACATATTATGTATACTTAGAGATGCTTAATTCTTCATGAAGTTTTAATCAGACTTCAGGACTGCTGCCTGGTCTGAACCTCAGCTCTGCCCAACATGGGCCTCAGTCCTATTGATAGATCTTACTTGAGTCAACTCAGTGAAAGAATTGCTATGTTTTGACCCAGCATTAAACAGTTGGTTCAGTGGATCTACTCTAGTTCGGGTTAATCAACAGGATTTTGGACATTTTTCCTTGTTGCTGTGTGCCCTCGGATCATTTCAGACTTATGGTGACTCTAAGACTTATGGAGACCCTGTCATGGGGTTTTCTTGGCAAGATTTATTCAGAGGAGGTTTGCCATTGCATTCTGCCCATTGGCTCTTTTATTTTACCCAGTTGCATATGAGCTTACTGCAGATCAAATTTAAGCTTGAGCTGAAATGAGAAAGTTTCTCTTTTGCATGTTGTGAAAACACTTTTGCATGCTATGAAAAATGCCCCAGATCAGAAACTGGGGAGTGGGGCCTCCCTGAGAAGGGGTTACAAGTGGTTCTGCATTCAGCATGAAGTAACTCTGGTGCTGGAAGCACTGATCTGACTTAATTTGCCACTGAAAAAAATGGTGCAGAAGCAGAACCAGCAGCCATTTGGAGAAAGAATAGGCTGGCAACAACATGGGCACAGTTCTTCCTCACCCCCACTAACGTTTTGGCTCCCCTGAAATTGTTATCTTCATGATGACAATATTTATAGTCAAATTTTTAACACAGCCGGGATCATATTAGACTTTATCCTGCAATGCTTTTCAGAATGCTAATTTTCAAATTGTCTCTCATCTGTTCCTGTTTCTCCCTTTCCTCTACAGTGCAGTGAGAATACAGTTTGTACATTAGGCAGATGGTTGTAAAATTAGCCCTTAAAGCATAAAAGTTTGATGCTTTTTGAAGGTACCATGATTTTTAGATTCACAGTATCTGGCACTCTGCAAAGGTAACAACTTACTTTTTATGCATGTAGGTATATCACATGGTGTCTCGGAGGTTCGATATCCTTTCCTAACATAACACCATGGTTTGGACCGGCCATCTGGATTTCTGGAAAACAGAACATTGCCTTCAGAGAGACTGATCTTCAGTAATAGCAGAAACCACCTGTAGCAGTTGGCAAAGGCTCTTCAAATTAACAAACAGCAGAACTAAGTTTCACCCACAGACTGCAATGCAAACTAGTTGGAATAAATTCATTAACAGAGATGCAACCTAATTTTGTGTGGTTTATAAAATAGAATTTTAAAAAAATCATAATATATATGCTAATCAGTTGATGCCTATATTATCACCTAACCACAGTTTGCAATTAACTGTTGTTACAGTCATTACCATTGCTTGTAGTGTGTATACTGAACTCCTTCACCTTTTAGAACTCATTCTTCACTCTTCCCACCATAATCTTTATATCACACACATACTCACCTCTAACTGATGAAATAAAACCACACAATGAAGTAGACTGTATTCATGAAAGTCTGTGGCACAATACATTTGATATTCTCTAAGGCGCCACAGATCTACATTTTCTTGAAACAGACACATCTGTTATGAATAATGGCTACTATTCTGTATCAGCTACTTAGTCGAAGTTGTTGTTGTTGTTGTTGTTGTGTACCTTCAATTCATTTCCAACCTACCCTATTACAGGGTACTGAGTGTATGTGAATTACTCAAGGTCACCCAGTGGGGTTTCCTTGGTCAAGCTGGGAATCAAACCCTTATCTCCAGAGTCATAGTCCAATGCTTACACCACTACACCATGCTGACTCTCTAGTTAAGTATATTTAGCTAAATAACCTCTCCTGCCTGATCCCTAACCATGCAGATGTGATGGAAATATCATTAATCTGTGTTCTGATTGCCAGTAAAATGGATCTCCTTCTCCCTCATGCAACTAATGTCAGGTAAAGTAAGTTGGAAACGGTTGCGTATTCACAGTCACTACTTAACCACATGAGACGAAGGAGGTTAATTCCCTAGTTATGTGTACTTAATTAAGTTAAGTAGTTACATTAAGTATACCTAACTAAGGGGCTGGACAGACTGGCAGAAATGGGCGGCAAGACGCCTCCCCTTTCTGTCCTGGAAGCAGTCTGTGGCAACCACATGCTGTGGCCTACACATGGCTAAAAAAGAAGCCCCGAAAAGCCTTGAAAGGGGCTTCTTTTTGTGCCGGAGAACAGGAGCCATAATGCCATGGTGTGACATTATGACGCGTCTTGTGCGCCATGCCATTTGAGCACTGCGCATGGCAGATGTCATCATAGTGCACCCCGTGTAAACGGGGATGTGCCAAGATGGCGCCTGCAGCGCACGATAGGGTTTGGGAGCATGTGAGCGATCGGCCCTACTGCAACCCTAGCTTTGGCCCAGGTCCTAAGTAGCTGATACAGAATACTAGCCAATCCTTATCAGTCTCAATAAAGAAGGTAGAAATTAATCCCTAGCAGTTTTGACAAAGACCTGGTTATTCAGAAGAATATATATCATAGCCAATATTTTCGAAGAATGTGCCAAATTCTACTGGCAGCTTCAAGGAGGACAGAGACAAATGTGTTGAACATAAGTGGTGCCATGGTTTTATACTCTGTGGCATTTCATTTACCTGCAGTAGTTGTGTTTTCCTAATCCAAGCTCCATAGCATCCTGCCTGGCTTCATTGTAAGGCCATCTCCGCAGCATAGGAGAATTCCAATCCAGGCATCTTTCATTATTTTCATTCATTGACACAGTCCCTCTGTAGTCTTCCCCATTGCCAGTATAACAGGGACTTTCATTATCTGAAGGGCAAACAAGATTATTTTCAGTGCTGATTGCCAACTAGTCATTTATTACCGTGTGTGTCAGGCACACTTGCCTTTTTTATACCATTTCTCAACTTCCAAAGTGGCTTACATACAGATACATGCTCATAAAACGTCTAGTTGGTCACGTTTAAGATATTCAGTTCTATTGAATCAATAATAAGGTCTGTTACAACTAACAAATTCCTTAAATGGCAGTACAAATTATTTTTTAAAATCACCAATGCACACATAAAGAATGTGAAGCAGTAGGGGAAAATAATGATAGTTCTAAGTCTGCAGAAAGATATAGGGGAGCCTTCTCACTTGAAAGGGTGTTCTATTTTGTTAAGCAAGAAGGCTTAAACTTTTTTAATGTTTCAGCATTAGAATATTACGATCCAAGCTGGAGGTTCCATACATTATCTGTCTGTATTCATGGTGGAGAGAACTGAGAATGCCCATAAAGCAAGACGGACGTTATGTCCAGCATTAACCATCTAAGGGAGCAAAACAAGATGAAACTGAGCGCCTCTTTACTGTCCTTAGGTGAGAAGAGGCAAGGGGGCTTTAAGCACTCATATATCTTTAATACTAAGAGGGAAATCCCATAGGTGTAACCAAGCATTATTTCTCAAGGTCAATACAAACTTTTAGCACACACTTCACATGCAGAAACTTGAATTAAAGTGGAAAAAACCCGCAAAAGCGTTTTTTTTCCACACGACGTTCAGGGTTAATCCAAACAGAGATTAGAAATAACCCGCAAAAGTGGGTAGATTTCAAAGAAAGTTAGCGTCAATGAGAAATAACACGACATTAATCCAAATGCAAAGTCGACAAAACCTGTTCCTTTTTACTTTCAGGAACTGCCCAAAAAGTAAAAAGGAGTGTGTTTTGTCGACTTCGCATTTGGATTAATGTCATGTTATTTCTCATTGATGCCAATGCATCTGAAAAACAACCCGCAAAAGTGGATTTTAAAATCCCATTTCTGTACGGGATTTAACCAGTTTACCTCCAATTTGCCTCCATGTCTTTAGTGATATGGTGGCAGTTATATGTGTGTGACAAAACCCCTTTTGACAAGTCATAAGTGGCAGAAAATGCTAACTCAGATGCAGGAACTTTGGGATCTCTCGCTATTTCATTTAGGACTGAATTTTTAGTCACAATTAATTTTTACTGAGTTGTATTTATTTGCTTGCCCTCTATCAAATAGATAAATGGAATACCTTGTCTTAAGAACAACAGAACAGGGAGGTGAGACAGTGGGCATTCAAGGGTAATCAAATGAAGTGAGAGCCAGTGTGGTTAAGCAATTTGAGTTTTGGACTAGGAGTCACAGAGTCCAGGATTCAAATCCCCACTCAACCATGGAAAGCCACCAGGCAACCCTGGTCAAGTCACCCTCTCTCAGTCTGAGAGGAAGGCAATGGCAAACCTACTCTGAATAAGTCTGGCCAAGAAAGCCCAAAGTCAATCTGAAGGCAGATAACAACAAAAAAATCATACCTATTTCACAGTGATCTCCACTATATCCTTCAGGGCATAAGCAGCGTTTCATTCGAGAAAAGAGGTAGTAGGTGATGCACGTTCCTCCATTGAAACAGTTGCAACCTGTAAACAAGACATTCCAAGAAAGGTAGATAAGTACAGTGGTACCCCGGGATACGAAAGCACCGCCTTACGAAATTCCCGGGATACGAAAAAAATCCATAGAAAAAAACTGTTCCGGGTTACGAAGGTTATTTCGGGTTACGAAAAAAATTTGGTGCTTTTCGGCGCTTTTTCGCACGAAATCGCGGCTTTCCTGCGCTAGCGCCTATGGCTTATTCGGCTTGCGAAGGTTTTCGGGTTACGAATGGCGCCGCGGAACGAATTAAATTCGTAACCCGGGGTACCACTGTACTGTATATAAAATTCAAAGCCATGTGAGATGTGTTATACAACATTCACTTTGTACACCAAATCTCACATTACATGCAAATAACAAATAACAAAATCTAGCGGCCCCATCAAACCAACACGTAACAACAAGCAGTTTGGCACTTGGTCAAACGGGAATTTTCAGTTGGCAAGAAAAAGAATTGGAAAGATTTCCTTACCTTTATGTTCATATTTTGTTTTGCTTCCTAGCTTGTGATTTGTCAGCCAATGGTGAGACTAAGAAACAATAACAGAAAACAAGTTATTCTAAAGGAAGCATTGAGAAGGTGTAGCAGCAGCTTCTCAACCACATTCCCTCCATTTGACTTTTTCATGCATTAAATGTGAGAAGGTGGTCCATTTGAAACCTGGGAAACTTCCATTGGTGATTATAAGGAAGGACAGACAGAAGGGCCTAGAAGAATCAAGGTCTTGGAAATGTGAGATGAGGAAAGAGAGATGAGGAAACTAGAAAAGTTAGAACTAGAAGACATGCTCAAGAGCAATGAAGGGAAGAGAAGAATGTTAGAGGAAGAAATGGAGAAAGAGGAAGAAAGGGCACATGTGACTAGAAGATGCAGAGTCCAGGAAGAATGAAATTCACAAATAAACAAATTGCTATCAAATACATTCAAAAAAAGATTTGGCCATTTATGGCAAGTGCTAAGACAGAGTCATAGCAGAGAATGTTATGTGTACAACAGTAAACAAACAAACCAAAAGGCAAAGGGGGCTAAAAATAAGTTTGGACCAAGGGCAAAAGGGGAAGCTTTGCATTAATGGTCAAAAATGGAAATCAACTCAAGCAGCTGTCAACTGGAATAGCCGCTAGTTGCAAAACTTACCGATGCTCCAGCTGGGACAAGAACACTCAGCATTACAGAGATGATGATGAGTAACTTCATTGTGTTGGCTAAGAGCTTCCTATTTTCAGTGGTTTTCTTCAGTTCTTTGGTTCTTCTTTTCTGTTGGTTTCTAAAAAAGGAGGAAAAAGTTCATGCTTGTAATATGGGGCAAGAACTGAGCTATATTTTTTCTCTCCATTTCATAACTTGATTATCTTTGCAGTTTAGGATGATATGCTAACAAGCAAAGCTTCTTTGCTCTTTTATATCTGTTCTGAGCTGTAAAGTGAACTAGACAGTGGATCTCAATCTTTTAATTGAAGACCATCAACAGAAAGTCTGTTGGTCCCAAATCCACTTGGCAGTCCCAAGAGCTGCCTTGTTCTCTCATGATGCCTTCCATCCAACTTGCTGTGGCAAGCCTAGCAACAAACTCACAAGGCTCTACTGGCCTACAAGAATGGCCACATTACAGGAATAATCATTCGATTATGAGCATAATTATCAGAACTGGAGATAGATGTTCAATTTTTCCAAAGAGATGACATGATTGTTGCCAGCAGTTTCTACAAGCAGGTTTTCAAGGTTCAAAAACCTGCAACACTTGTCTCAATATAGGTGGCAACAGGTGAAAATAAATGTACACTGAAGCAACAATGCCCATCACTTTTTCATCTAGATTTAGTTCTGAGGAGGCATGCAAAAGAGTGTGATGGACATAAAGAAATACTTGCAAGCATATTATGGTTTCTTAAACCATTTTGTAATTCCTGGTGATTGCTATGCTCTGTCATCATTTGATGGAACTCACTTGGGGGCTCATTCACAATACAGAATTATATAGTGCTGTAATTCCACTTTAGCTGCATGATTCTTTCCTATGCAATTTTGGTATTGTCAGTTTAGAGATGGATATTTATAATTCAGAGAGCCAGAATGGAATAGTGTTTTAGGTGTTGTGCCATGACTCTGGAGACCTAGGTTAAAATCCCTGCTCAGCTATGGAAACCGATTGGATGAACTTGAGCAAATCACACTCTCTCAGCCTCAGAAGAAGGCAAAGGCAAAGGCAAACCCCCCTCTGAACAAATCTTGACAAGAAAGCCCCAGGAGAGATTCACCGTAGGGTCGCCATAAGTCAGAAATGGCTTGAAGGAACACAGCACCAAAAAAAATTAGAATCCTCAGA
>NC_056524.1:149797570-149860475 GCF_019175285.1 Sceloporus undulatus | reverse complement strand
GTATGATACTGCTTCACATCGCATGAAGCTGTGCACCACTAGGAGAATTCAGGGGGGGGAAAGCAGGCACTTAACTCTTTGCAAACAATGGTCTCTTAAATGACTCAATGGGGAATTCTGAGGTGCTGTGGAATGTAGTTTCACGACAGAAAGGTGCACAATACAATCACAGAATCCTAGAGCTGGAAGAGACTACAAAAGCCATCCAGTCCAAGCCCCTGCCATGCAGGAAGACACCACCAAAGCCCTCCCAACAGATGGCCCTCCAGCCTCTCTTTAAAAACCTCCCAAGAAGGAGATTCCACCACTCTCCGAGGCAGTGATTTCCACTGTCAAACAGCAGTTACTGTCAAGAAGTTCTTCCTAATGCTGAAATGGGATCTCAAGTCAATAGTTGCTGTTTGGTCTATTTGGAGATAGAACTTCATGTAGCACATTTTCTGAAGACTTTGTTTGGTCATTTTGGAAAAGTAAAGATATAGTATATCCTTTGCTGGAAGAGGAAATGGATACTTAGTATGAAAGCAATATGGTCAAGGGCAATAACAGATATGTTAACTAATGCTTTCACACTGATCACAAAATCACAGAATCATAGAGCTGGAAGGGACCACAAGGGCCATCCAGTCCAACCCCCTCCCATGCAGGAAATCTCAATCAAAGCATACTTCATTCACTGTGTGTGTGTTGTGTACCTTCAAGTCATTTCTGACTTATGGCAATCAATCCTAAGGCAAACCTATCATAGCAAAATTTGTACTCAGGAGGTTTGCCATTGTCTTCCCCTGAGGCTGAGAGCATGCAACTTGCCCAGTGGCTTTCATGGCTGAGCTGGAAATTGAACCCTTGGCCTGTTACAGACTGCCAAAATAAAGCTGCTTCGGGTCACTTTGGAGGTATGCTGTTTAAATGATGCATGGGTCCTAAGAGTCCAGAGGTCGCGCCAAAGCCACACTCCATTCCTAAGCACTGGAGTGCAGCTTTGGTGCAGCTTCCGGATTCTTAGGATGCATGCATCATTTAAACAGCATACCTCCAAAGAGACCCGAAGCAGCTTTATTTTGGCAGTCTGTTAACAGGCCCATCTCCATAGTTGTAGTGCAATGCTCAAATCACTACACCACGCCAACTCTCCAATATTTCATTAGCCATAGCTTAAACCTCCTACAGAAGACTGGATATGACCAAAAGAAGGGAGGGCACCCCTGTAGGAAAGGACACAGGAGCTGACTGTACTGCAGATTTATTCCATTTCTATGCTGACTTTCTCCCAGAAAGGGACCCAAGGTGGCCAACAGATAAAATCATTTTAAAAAGTTTGCAATAAAAAATTTAAAACAATTAAAACCATATAGCTAAAAGCAATATAAAATTACATAAAACATACAAAAGTTAAAAAAACAAACTAAAGTACACACTCCATATAAAAGGCACCCTGACACAACTGTATATTAAAAACCTGCTTGAATAAATTTGTCTTTGCCTACAGAGTAATTCAAGCAGGGAGAGGCCCAGCCTAACCTCCCATGGAAGGGCATTCCAGAAAGTGTGAAGGCTCTCTCTTGTGTCCTCACCAAGCAAGAGCGATGGTAGCAGGACCAAGACAAAGCCTTCCCACATTGATCTTATGAACCTTGCAGGTTCGTATGGGGAAATATGGTCTTTCATATAGTCTGGACCTAAATCATATAGGGCTTTATAGCTCATGACCAGCACTCTAAATTGTGCCCATAAATGAACTGGTAGCTGGTGCAGCTGTTTGAATAAGGCAGTTTAATGCTGTAATTGGCCCCAGTTAGAATTCTGGCCACCACATTTTGAACCTTCTGAAGTTTTTGAACAGTTTTCAAAGACAGAGCCATGTAGAGTGCATTACAGTAGTCCAAATGGGATGTCATCAAGGCAGTAAGGTCTGTTCGACAGTGGAACACACTTCCTCGGAGTGTAGTGGAGTCTCCCTCCTTGGAGGTCTTCCAACGGAGGCTGGATGGCCATCTGTCGGGGATGCTTTGATCTGGATTTCCTGCATGGCAGGGGGTTGGACTGGATGGCCCTTGCGGTCTCTTCCAACTCTATGATTCTATGATTCTATGATTATAGCCAGATGTGATATCTCAAGGAACATACACAGCTGGCACACTAGTTTTAACTGCAAATGTACTCCTGGCTGCTGCTGAAACCTGGGCATCCCATCCAGGCTCAGAGTCGAGTCCAGGAGACCACCTAAGTTGTGAGCTTGAAATTTCAGGGAGAATATAACCCCATCCAACACAGGCAAAGTCCCTACTCTCTGATCACTTTATAACTGACCAAGAGCACCTCTGTCTTGTCCGTATTAAATTTCAATTTGTTTGCCCTCATCCAGTCCATTATTGACAGTGATTCGTTCATTATCAAGATAGATTCCATGGAATCAGATGGGAAGGGGAGACAGAGTTGGCCATCATCCACATACTGGTGACATGGCACCCCCAAACACCAGATGATTTCTCCCAGCAGTTTTATGTAGATGTTAAATAATATGGGGACAAAACAGAATGCTGACAGCAAGGGAGTTGAACAGCACTCCTCTAGCACCACTTTCTGAGTTCACCCCTCCAAGAAAGACCAGAATCACTGCATAACAGTGCCCCCAAGGACTATCTTAGAGAGGCAGCCCAGAAAGATACCAAGGTCAATGGCATTGAAAGCCGCCAAGAGGTCCCCCTAGCCAGTTCCCTCCATTGGTCATCCACTTAGATGACCAAAGCTATTTCCATCCCATAGCCAGGCCTGAAGACAGATTGAAATGGATCTATACAATCCATTTCATCAAGAAACCCTTGGAGCTGGGAGGCCACCAATCATTCCAAAACCTTGTCCAAGACCCACAGCATTGTAAGTTTGCTCCAAAGTTGACTCAGCCTTCCATCCTTTTGTAGATTGGTAAAATGAGTACCCAGTTTGTTGGAGGCAATTGGCTTACACATTGTAAACCGTGTAGGGGTGCTAGTTGACTGATAAGCGGTATAGAAATGTACTTGCAAAAATGGAATATTAGAGACTGGCTGATAGATATTCATAATGATGGGATCCAGGGAGGCCTTTTTCAGTAACGGCCTCACCACATCCACCTTTAGGCAGGGCACCTTCCTTGCCGCAGTGTGGCATTCACCCTTACCCATAACAATTAAGTCTAGCTCATGTTCAGTTGGACTTGCTCTGAATCTTCTGCCATTGTTTTTCTACATTCAGTACAGGCTAGCTTTTCCCACAGTCTGAAAGTGGAAAAGAGCAATCACAATGTTAAAAGTCTTTTACGCATTGGCTTTCAACCAGTTTCAGGAGCATCATGGAATCCTTGTAGCTTTTTGTCAGTTATGGCCATAAACTAGCAATACATCCTGATTCACTTCTCAATTGATTATTATAATGCTGTAAACATGGGACTTCCCTTGAAGATGGTTCAGAGGCTATAGCTGGTGGAGATGGGGCAGTGAGAGGTGAGGTTCTCACCACCAGTTTTGAAATCTCTACACTGGCTGCCAGTGAATTATTTGGTCCAATTCAAGGTTTTAGTACTAGTATACAAAGCCCTAAGTAGCTCACAATCCAAGTCGCTGAAGGATCACATTCCAAGTACTGACCAGACACAATTGTAGTAGGGTATTTTTGAAGTCCACTTGGTGAGTATGGGTAGTAGGGCAAACACATATGAATGTGGCTTCCCACTGGTGGCTTAGAACTCTCTCCCCATGAAAATTCTGTTGCCCATCTCTCTTTTCTCATTTAGGTTCCAGTTGAAAATATACTGCTTAACTCAGATCATATAATTATTATTTCAATAATGTTTTTGTGTTGCACTGTGTTTTTATTGGAGCTTGGAAAAGTTACTTTTTGAATATTTCCATAACCTTCCTATTAGCATGTCCATATTAGCTGGGGGACTCTGAGAGGTGTAGTGCAAAAAAGTAACTTTCTCAAGCTCTTACCAAGGTTTCTGTGCGAAGGAGGATAGGACAGTAAAGAAACAAACAAGAAAACAACAGATGGCAAACTTACATTTTAAGTGTACTTTATCATTTCTTCCCCAATTCCCACCCAGTATGTTTTAAAAAAGCAAAGTAGTGACTTCTCCCTCAGACATTAATGTCACTAACCTAGTAAACATTTAATCTGAGAATGAACAGATCACAAACTATCGTGATTACTATATGGACACAACAGACACAGGAAATCACATCCAACACATGAGTTGGTATTATCTTGGAAACAAATTGATTCTCATTCCTGGGTGGGGGCAATGTAAGGCCAAACGTAGATGTGAATAATACTGAATATATCATTAGAAACAATGTTTGAAATGTTTTCTTAAATAGACTGGGGCAGAAGATACCCTTCTCTCCCTAATTATGATTCCCATGAAAATCACCCCAAATGGTTGTGTGTCTTGGAAAGCAGGCCCAAATAATACTGATTATAGATTTCTTTCTAAATTTCTTTCATGAAAAATTAAACCTTCTCCAATGTGCTGAAAATTAATGAAAATTAATGTAGATACAAGAGCACACATTTGGTGCCATGTATTAGTTTCCACCCCATAATTTGGAAGGAAAAGTTCTTCCATAGAAGGAGACATTTTAGGTATTCTGCACTGCTGTAGATGATTTTTGTTTTATCTTATCTTATTTTATTCATTTACATATATCCTTCCTTTCCCCCAATAATAGGACTCAAAGTGACTTACATCTTGTAAAAAACAATACAAATGAAAAACTATACAAAAACATCAATAGCAAGTATAAAAATAACTGTTATTTAAAAACAATTAAATAATTTGTACAGTTGAAACCACTGAAATTCATTAAAAGACTCTGGCCTGTTATAGACTGCCAAAATAAAGCTGCTTGGGGTCTCTTTGGAGGTATGCTATTTAAATGATGCATGGGTCCTAAGAATCCGGAAGCTGCACCAAAGCTGCACTCCAGTGCTTAGGAATGGAGTGTGGCCTTGGCGCGACCTCCGGACTCTTAGGTCCCATGCGTCATTTAAACAGCATACCTCCAAAGAGACCTGAAGCAGCTTTATTTTGGCTGTCTGTAACAGGCCTATGTTTTTAAAAACCATCAGAACAACACAGCACAGAATTAAAAGCCCATCATAGTCAATCTCTAAAAGTCTGGTGGATATCTTGATAGTGGGAAATATTGTTTAACATTTATAACTTTAAGGTAATACTTGTTGCCACTGTGGCAACATGGGTGAACAGCCCACACACCAGGACCACTTTGACCACAATGCCTCTCTCTGAGGAAGAACCTCTTCCTCAGATCATAGCAGTTGAGATGTCAGATGAAAACAATCTGAATGGTGTGTGAGTGTGATGTTAGTACACCCTGCATACCCGCATTATATTTGGGGTCTCTATAAATTCATGTTTTCATATCTGGAGCCAGGCATGTTCTTAAGAGGTCACAATGACCTTTGTAACCCCATGTGAATTTCTCATGGGAAAGACACAGAGACCTGGAGACATGTGAGATGACCCAGATAACACCAAGACAAAAAATGCCCTCCTCATATCCTTTTGCACCAAGACACAAAGGAGGTCTCATTGCACCGAAGGGAACAAACCAGCGATTCATACCTACTCCCTGGTGCTCCATCCACTCTAGAGTTGTCCTAATGCAATTGCTGTTTTTGTAACTCCAAAGTTAAAGCCATCAACTGGTCCAGAATCTGATTCCTGTGAAGTCCATCAGGTCTAGGTTACCTTGCAAGATAGCACACCCCTTGAGGCTAAGATCCAGGTATAAATATTAGTCCCGAAACCTAGCCTCCTTGTACACAGTTGCACACAGTTGGCCCCCAATTCGTGTTCCATGTATTAACTGTGTCACCTTCAGACTCCAGTTTGATTAACATCCCACTTTCCACAGTTGCCTCTCCAGGACATTTAACTATTGCACCCCTTTTACCCCTAAACATCCACAATGTAATTTCCATATTTCCATTTTGGTTAACTCTGAATGCTGTGCCTGTCTGAATTATTATTGTGTGTTTGGTTGCACTCATGTGTATTGCTAAATAAAACCTTTGGGTTATTCACCCAAAACCTGATGTTCTCCTCAGTTAGTGCTGATATACACATGTGGAAACAATGCTCAAGTTACCCAGCCTTTCATAAGATTCCTTGAGCTAAATTCCTCAAACTTTTAAAGAGAAACTGACACAGTTGTTGAGGACATCCCAGTTATAGCAATAGCATTTCTATACCGCTTATCAGTGCACTTAAGCACTCCCTAAGTGGTTTACAAAGTGTAAGCTAATTGTCCCAAACAATCTGGGTATTCATTTTAGCGACCTCGGAAGGATGCAAGCCTGAGTCAAGCTTGAGCCCTTTCGCTGGTATTGAGCTCGCAGACTTATGATTTGTGAATGAGTGGCTGCAGTACAGGCATTTAACCACTGCGCCACCAGTCCCTCACCCTCTCCACTTTCTTTGGGTAACAGTGGAGAGATACTGTGGGATGGCAGGTCCTCCTGAACTCAGGTGATGCAATATATTGCAATGGATCTGGTGTGAAAGCATGAGTTAGAATACAATCTCATTCTCACTTTTCTGTGAGTAATATGCCCCATTGAATTTACAATTAGACTTTAGGAATCAACTTTTAATGTTTCAAGTATAGAAATTCTTGTAGAGTGCTGTGCAAATTCACACCAAGAAAACAAAATGGATGGATAGCAGCTGATCTTTATTAAAACTCAGAGGAAATCTTATGAGAAGGTTACAGTAGTCAAAGGCAAGCTTTTTCATTTGTAAGTAGTATTGTGCAATCCCATGACCTTATCATTCAAGGACTAAAGATTCTATACAAGAACAAATGGGAATATAAAACAAACAGAGGCCTCCAGTGGCATTTAGTGGCTCTGATGTCAATGGATCAGTGAAATCCCTTCAGGTTTTAGTCTCAACTTCAAAAGAGCTGTCCAAGTTGCGCAACTCTACTACTCCCCAGATTTAGGGGGAACCTAAATTAGATAGGTCATTATGGTTCGGGCTAAAACCCAGTGCAGATTCATTGGACACTGGAACCACCAGCCACACTGCTGATGTTGGCTAAAAATTTATACACCTCTCTTGCACCATGTCAGCCCTCTGTATCCATGGATTCCTTATCCACGAATTCAACCATCCACTACTTAAAAATACAGTATTTTTTAAATATATAAATTCAAAAAAGCAAACCTCAATTTTGCCATAAGGGATACCACTTTAATGTGCCTATGTATATAATGAGATTTAAGCTGACTGTAATTCCTAAAGAAAACAATGCAGAAGAAGGCTAGAATGTCAGGGAGAAGAGTTCAAATCTAGCTTTGTCTCTTCCATGCTTTCTTCTTTTTAATCTTTCTTTTCCTCTGAGCCTCTCCCCCCTTCTTCCATCTACTGGTAATAAAAAGTGAGCAGGGGGTGCATGCATGTGATCTTTTCCCATCACCAGCTCATGTGTGTTTGTTTTTGAAGGCTATTTCCAACATGTAGTGTGCCATGTTAATTCCCTTTACAATCATATGTTTCTAACACTGGTTTCTGAAGCCAATTATGTTAGGCAACTGGGCCTAACAGCTTCCTTTATTAAAATAAGGATGTCTAACAGAACATGTAATCTCATCCCGCAATGACTCTAGTTGTATGTTAGAAGAAATGCTGAAGTCTAAACTCATTCACATGAGCATTTGCTGTCTGTATTGGCAGTTGTGTGTGTATGTGTGTGTAGAAGGGAAGTGATACGGGCATATTGGCCCTAGACAATTAAGAAAGAATCCGCTTAGTCATTGCCAGAACAGAGTCATACAGCTGAAAAACAAAAAGGGCATTTCTTCTTTTTGGGAAACTAGAAATTATATGATTTCCCCTGTGGTGTGGATCATTCTTAGTAGTCCAAGCTGACGAAAATGATACACGACATACAGACAGGGGTGCTGTCAGAACCATATTTGGGGTTAGGTATCCAGGACCTAACTCAGTAAGATGACTTTCAAGGATCACCCAAACAGAATGGAGCAGTTGACCACATTTCAGAATAACATCTCATCCAGACTGGTCTCAGCGGTTCTACCAATACAGATCGGGGAGGAGGGAAGTTGAATATCCAAATAATGTACCTCTTGTCCCAGTTTATTTAGCATTTTCAACACCAGCTGGGACTTTTAAAAGCCAGAACAGGAGGTGTGCTTTTTAAAATCCTGGGAGATCCCAATATTGTCAGGGGTAAATTCTCACATTAGGATTCACTGCCTTCATTGCTCTTGCACCTTCAGGTATCCATCCCCGTGATGACACATTGACTATGTAGACATGTTGGATGGTGAAGAAAGGAAACCCCTGCCTACAACACTGTTCACCACTCCTCCTACAGAACATGCAACCCTGGTATCTTTACAACATGACTGTGTGGGGGGGCAGGAACCATTGCTAAGGTACGTGTGAGCCTAGGAACATAAAAGCCCAATATTTACTGGGATGAATGGCCATCTTGAGGAGCCCTAAATGAAAGAACTGTATATACTCATGCATAAATCAACCTCATGTATAAGTTGAGGGCGGTTTTGGGGGCCAAAATCATGGATTTTGATATGACCTGTGGATAAGTCGAGGGTCAATCACTGCAGCATGTTTCAAAAGACCTAAAGGGGGAAACGAAGAACCACTTCTCTCCCTATATCTCCCTCCCTGGACCTCTCCCAAGGGTCACAGTCTTGGCATGAAAAAGGGGAAACAAACCTCAACACACACTCTTCCCCTTACCAAAAGCATCTCCAAAGCTCGTGGCTTGCAAAAGGGAGGACAGATGCCCCTCTCTCTCTGTTCTTCACCTCCAGGACTCCCAAGGCTCATGGCTTGCAAAACTGGGTACAAGCCTGGGCATACTCTCTGTGTGTTTGTGTGCCTTGCCTCAACAGCTGCCTCTTAGCTCTGGCTGTGAGGGAAGGCTGAGAGGGATAATAGGCACACACACACAGGGAGAGAAAGAGAGGAGAGTGCACCGGGGATTCAAACGGGGAGCTGTTACATGGCTACAGAGCAAGGTGGCTGCTTCTTCTTTCAGGAAATTTATAAGCATTAACTTATTGCCCCATATATAAGTCTACCCATGATTTTGGAGTCCATTTTGGGGCATACATTTCTCGATTTATAGTTGAGTATATACGGTATACATATTATCTTCTAAGGATGCACCTCCCATCCTTTCAATAGGACCACTGAATACAAACTTTACCATTACCCAAGTGCAGTCACTGAATACAAACTTTACCATTACCCAAGTGCAGCACTACAGGTCTGGGAAGGATGAATTCTACCGAAGAAGTTTATTCAAAAATGGGTCATGTCCCCCACAACAAAAAACCCACAACAGTCCTCAATTAAAGCTGATAAATGAATGACTAATATCTTAAACAATCAGTTCTGAGAATCCTGATCCTTGGCCTGTATGGACTTGCAATTCTTTACCAGCTGCTTCATCCCAGCTGTTCCACTCCTCTTTCTAGCTCCAAGAGATGCTTATTTTGGAGACCGTGGTCAGGTTTTTTTTAAAAATGAATTTATAATACTCTCTCACACACTTCCTTCAGTGTAAAAATATTTCAAGTGTGGCTTCCAGAAATCACATTAAAAGTAACAGTGATGAAAATAAAACAATGAAACAGCCCCAGGCTAAATAATAAGAATAAAAAGTACTGGCCAAAACAGTTCCACTGCAGACTGAAAGTTAAACTTGAAATGCCTAGCAGAAGAAAGGGAGTGTTGCCTATCACTAAAAGGACAATAGAACCAACATCAGGTGGGGCTTCCAGGGCAAACATTCCTTGTGATCTCCAAAGGGTTGCGGATGGGAAACACTGAGCAGTCTAACTTCCTTTCCTATCACAGGAATGACTTCCCAGAGAAAACTGATGGACTCAACATCTGGATAAAAATACTTTCATTTTGGTTCCTGTGGGAAAGAACTGAGCTATTGCTGGTAAACGTTTTTTGGAAGTAGGATCTTTGCAAGCAGTTTGTGCAAATTTTTCAGGTGTCATATGGACAGTGACACGTGAATAGTGGCCATCAAATAAGGGCATCAACCCCGTTTATCAAAATTTCATATATTTTTTGCTATTATTGTACCCATCACAACAGTTCTGAGGACCATTGTCCTAGGACCTTATCACACACACAATTTTCAATGTTTTGGGGACTGAAGGAGGATGCTTGTGTGCATGTGCATCCGGCAGAAAACGGAGTTTATTGCACTGAAGACGTCCTCCAAGAGGCCCCGTTCCGTGCCCCGGCGTGCACCTGTTCACGTCCAGTCCTGACAGGCGTGATTTTTGCCTGATGGATTACCTTCCATCAACAAAAAATGGGGTCCGTCAGGACTGGATGGCAATAGGTGCGCGCCGGGGGATGGAACGGGGCCTCTTGGAGGACGTCTTCGTGTGTGATAAACTCGGTTTTCTGCCGGATGTGCACGCACAAGAGTGTCCTCTTTCAGTCCCCAAAATGTTGAAAATTGTGTGTACGATAAGGTTCCTAGACAGAACATAACACTCCTTCAATATTGGGACAATGGGGTGATGGGGTGAAGTAGGCATATTTTTTTCCTCACTGCAAGGACCCATAATTGTGATATTGCAATAAAAAGTCACAGTAAATGCATCCAACCAAAAAGGTCTTGGCCTCTGTAATGGCCTCTGCACAAGGTTTTGTTTTTCATCTTTAAGGACATGGTTGAATAGCCTCTATCTGTCTGTCTGAGGATATGTGAACAGACAATAAGGAAGCATCAGAGCTGTAGAGTGAAAGAGGAAAGTCCAGCAGAGTCATCCTTTCCCCAATCCTGCCTGTCTCTGTGTTCACCAAAATTACCTCTTCTCAAAGACAAAGGAACTTCCTGGCTTCCTTTATACATGGTTGCCACATTGGACATATCATTGTATTGGAAACCCAGGACTTTTGCCTGGTTCTTTGTTCTGATGCTGAGTGTATGTTTTCTGTCCCTCCTTCTTTTAAAACATTCTTCCTGGTATCTTGGTCCATAATATTTATCCCTGGGTATATTTTGAACAGAACTTGGAGGCATTACTCTTTTGCACTCCAGTATCTTGAACCAGTATTGGTGTTTGTGGGAGAGGATTCTAGAATTTGTATTCCAAAAAATAATGGCTAGCATTCTGTATTGTAGTTGTGGATTTGTAACTTAGAGTAACAGATCCATGACTGTTCCATATTCAATAAGACTATGTAGTCATGATCTTGACACGGTGTATGTGTCCACCTTAGCCACCAGCAACTGCATCAAGTAAAGGAGGCCTGTTCAGCTGCTGACCAGGATGCAAGAAGAATGACATTTCCAGTCCTCTCCCATAAGTGAGTGAGGTTGCAATGAGGAATTGCAACAGGGCTCCTGCTTCTGATGGTCACAGCATTGCTTTCTACTGAGAGGAGCCTGAAAACTTCATCCTTCTCATGCCCTGATCAGCAGCTGAACGGACTTCCTTCTTCAAAGGACATTTACCACAAACTTGCATCACCAAATGTAACTCTTATTGAATTAGATTTTTAAAAAACTTATTAGTGCTTCACTAGCTTTCCTATGTCTGAGGACTGGTCCACACATGTGTGTTTTATGCAAATTGGTGTGGATTTTCGCACCTGCGAATCAACTCCTATTGTCTTCACTTCATTCCTGTCTATTTGCATCTAAGCGATTTCTTTCGGCCTCACGCAGCACCAATATTATTTTTTGGTTGTCAATCAAAGGATGTGGACTTCCACTTCCCTTGTCTTCTAGCCTCCCTTTCCAACAGGTTTGCAGTATATTTTTCTCCAAAAAACCTACTGTTTGGATCCCTTTGGTTATTGCATGTTGCAAAGTTTCCAAAAAAAGGAGTTTAATTAATCTCCCCTCCACACACACACACACACACACACACTTGAAATCTGGAAGGACGGACATAGGCTTTTTATATAGGGAGTGGGGAAATGCCATTGGAAAGACCTTAAGTATTTCAATGCCCATCACCATGTGGGTTGGGGTGGGGGAGTGGAAATTAAATACCAGTTTCAAACGGCCAGTTCCAGTCTGAAAAAAATTAATCAAAATGCTGTAAAATGCCAAGGAGAATAGGGAAACTTTATATGCAACTAAAACCAAAGAAATCTGTGAATGGTAATGCCCATCTGCCCACACATCCACCTGTCCTATGCAATGTGATGGCATTCGAAGTGGACGTCCACACAATCAATAATGAATATCCTTCTGGATAATACTGTAAAAAATATGATTCCTTTTTCTTCAAAGTTTGAGGACCTTTTCATTCCAGCCTCCATCCCCATAAGGCGAATATGTTTGAAACACATATGGCCGAATCACATTCTACTTGCATTCTACCAGGATAATTTTCATACTGTAGACTGGCCTTGAGTCTACCTAAATGTGACCTTGGCTATTTGTGGTTTTGTCTACAATTTTTCTTTTTGCCCTTTGTTCAGACACACTTCTTTCATCATTCTTGATCATGTTCTTCTCATGGCTGGTCTATTGTCAACTCTTGCTCCCTACACAGAGTGCACTTTACTATTGGCTTGCCTATCACAAAGTGGCAGATTTTGGGGTGCCAATATCAATTATTTAGTTTACTCTTCTGTTGTAGGTTGTTTGCTGCCAGAGAGGACAAGCATCATTTCGATTTACTGCTACTGTGAAATCCCTCCAATGTGTGAACTTCACATACTGTCCTTGCACTCTTATCTTGCAAGGGCATTTGTAGGATTAACAAAAGGATGGAACAGAAGTATTTCTGTGAGGGCACTTGTGTTTTCATAGGAGCAAGCCAACAGGACTGAAAGAATGCATTCAGCAAAATCTCTGTCTAAAGCTGATTCATCTCTCAGGAAGAGAGAGAGCTTTATACTCTTGTACTATGATATCCCTGGGATGGATGACAAGTAGTGAGAAAGGTGCCTTTCACTGTGGCACAAGGGAAACGTCACTTTCTATGTGGAGGTCATGCATGCTGTTTATTATACTTTCCACCTGGCTATAGCCTTATCTCACTTTGGACTCTCCTTTTCTTTGATTCCAGGTGAATAGAGCATGAAGACGTGAGCTGAACAAACAAAACCTAGCTGCTGAAGGAAGTGTTTCTTGATGATTCAGTGAGTGACATGTACCTTTCCTCCCTTCCTCCCTCAATTTCACAAGCTTCTGTATCTTTAATGGTAAATCAGTACTTGAGAATGGAGCCAAAAGACCTGGCCAACTGATTCAGACACACCTAAAACCTTAACAACTTCTCATTTAAGCAAAACAACTGAAATAACCATTAGCTGTTCAGTACACTGCATGAGACAAAATGTGACTCTGAGCCAATGTCAACTGTCACTTTCTCCACACTTTCTGTTAATGTAAGTTATTTGTATGCCAACTTCTAATGGATCTTTCCTTGGGTCAAAGTCCTGCAAACTTAAAAGATAACGTTTCTTGCAGCAGTTGCTGAAAGATAATCCTAGCTGGTATAAGAAAGGAAGAAACTCAGCGGGAATGTTATACCTTCAGAAATTTGAATGGAGCTGCTTCAGCTACTGCTCTAAATTGGTATGCTTGGTAAACAGAATCTCCAAGCCAAACACCCCCATGAAATATGTCTATCTACATATTGCCTTGGGTTGTTTAATCAGAAAACAACATCCCATTGACAGCAATGACCATGAAT
Source organism: Sceloporus undulatus (assembly GCF_019175285.1). Classification (NCBI taxonomy): domain Eukaryota; kingdom Metazoa; phylum Chordata; class Lepidosauria; order Squamata; family Phrynosomatidae; genus Sceloporus; species Sceloporus undulatus. The sequence continues at coordinate 149,846,726 of NC_056524.1, read as the reverse complement.
GGGCCACGGTTGGATGCACCATTATGGGGCACAGTAAACATGATTAAAATGAGCAATCTGGCCTGCTTTAATACTCAACTCACAATTTTTTTTAAAGGGCCTTAAGAGGCCAGAGTGATACCCAGGAATACATTTATTTCGAATAGATCTAGAACAGAGAGTGACAAAACATACCTTGCTGTCTCAGTACAAACCGCTCAAGGATTTACTGTGCATTCTGGACTACAATACTTCCCTCTCAGAGGCCTTGGTAGTTAGCTGATCTTTGTATTAAGTCAGACTCCTAACAATATGTTAATATTATATAGTCAATTACAAAAATGTGACCACTGAATTATTGTATGGTAGCAGTTCTCAGCCTTTAGGACTTCAAATATTCTATATATCAGTTCCCAGAATCTCTTGCCATTGCCCACATTGGCTGGGGCTTCTGGGGGTTTATTCCCAAAATATCTGGAGAACCTAAAGTTGAGAACCACTGGTATTTGGAGAAAGAGACTGGATGCATGAGACCAATAATGATAAGTAGTATGATAATTAACTGATATAAATGGGGTCCTTAAATTGGCTCTTCTCTGTTTCAATATAATGATATTATGGCTTTGTAGTCCATGGGGGGGGGGGGGAATTGCAAGATGCCAAATGTAAACAAATAAAAAGAACCCTCTTGAAGATGCCAGTAACAAAATGTGCTCCTACGGTTAAGAGTAAGACTCTCCAAGCCATTCTCTGTAAATCCCACAATTATTAACTAACTATAGCTTAATTAATTAAGCAATTTAAACTATTAATATCAGTTAATTAATTTCCCAATTTCTACACCTTATCAAAATAATTTTCAAACCTAATATTCCAACCTCTGCATGTGATACTGCAAGCCAGGGGTCCAAATGAATCCAGAACTGTTATGAATTGAAAGCATAGCATGTGCATGTTTCCCTTTTGTTCCTACTTGCAGGTAGCAGAAGCAGTACACAAACAGTGGTCTACTGTCTCTTTAAGAAGAAAAAACACAAAGCCTCATTCCCTGCAGCCCATGTTATATTTAGGTTGAAACTACATAGTGCAATGATGCTCAAAGTGGTGATCGATGACCCAGTGCTAGTCCATGAACCATTGGCTGTCAGTTCATGATGAACTTCCAGCAATGAAAGAAGCAAATGGTGATAATATGGCAGGAATATGGTACTGGTCCCAGGCACACTGAAGGGGAAAATGTACAGATCTCCCACACTGGATAGCTTGAGAATCAATGGTGTGGATGAAGCCTCCCTTACGTCCTCAGAGGTGGACATTATTCATTTGAATTATGCTTTTCTCTAAAGTAACATATCTGTCTTCCAGGAGATTCTAAAAAGTGCTGTTAGTGAAGCCATCTGGGTGTAGTTCTCATGTTCAAAATAAACAATGAAGCCGTCGTCTGTCAGCAGGTAGCTTCCCTTCATTGGTTCATTCTCTCCCAACAAATCAGCAAAACAACCCAGGATTTGCTCTCGGCTTCTTCCTTCATTATTAGGAAGACACTCTACCACAGTACCCTGAAAAAAACTGATCGTGTCTGATTTTGGGAGCTAAGCAAGATTATTATTTGGATGGAAGGCCATCAGAGACTGCCAAAAGATCTCCAGTTTAGGCTAGAAAGAATCCGCCCTGAAATCCTGGAGAAATGCAGTTGGTCAGCTCCCACAAGAGAATAAGCCAAATAAGGGAAGCTGCCAGACAACACGTAAACCAGAGCGTCAGCAACTGTCATGGGTCTGTGTGCCAGTTTTCTGCTAATGAGTCCTGTTGGGAGCTACACAGTCTTCCACAAATGCCAAAAACTAAAAATGGCCAGAAGTCTCCACTTCTGGTTTCAAAATCAAAACACACAATTATTTTGATGTTAAACAGTACAGACCCCCCACAACCCATTTAAACCTCAGGCTTCTAGGAGACACAGTTCACATACACTCTTTGGGGTAGGATTTCAAAAATGACCTTTTAGGCTTTAGAGCTGCCCTTTGACCATCTCTGCAATAAGCCAACCCTGGAGGAAATCTCTGTCTTTTGTTTAGCTTCTCCCACCACAAGGAGATCCTGCAGATCCTTGAGTTGTTGCCTTGTGAAAGTGTATTCTGTCTGTGTTCGGTGGGCTTCCTATGGGAGGGCCTTCCACAGTGTTGGTGACAGTTCTGAAAAGGACCTGTCCCTAAAAGGCATCTGTGGCAGCATTTGACAGAGGCACCTGGAAGGAAGCTTCTGATGAAGCAAATGTGAATCATAAAGACTGATGTCAACTGCAAGTGACTTTACAATTACTTGAATAATGAGCTCATTTCCTCAGTAAATCCCACTTTCTTTGGTTATTTTTTCCCCGTTAAAATGTGAGGGGGTGGTGGATGAGTTGAGTTATCATGCTGTTTTTATTCCCATTTATTTCAATGTAAAAATGTATTTCATTTTTTTAAAATCAATGATGTTGAAATCAACGACACATCAAAGTGCTTAACTGTGGCTATACAAACACACCTCAATTAACAAACTCTTTGAAAAATAAGCACATTTTTACAAAGCCTTTTTTATGGCGCCCCCACTTTTTATCTCATCGGGCTCTAGCTGGAAGTTTATTTTAGTAGCATCAGCATTTGGAGCACAGTGTTGGAGAAACACATATTTTCAGTGTCAGGTTTCAGTAGCAATGCAATGCAGTGAAGCTTAAGGTGGGGGGAAATGGGATTTTATTTTAGCCAGTCCTATTTTATCCAATGTGTGTGTCTGCTTACAACAAGCAAGGTAAACAGCAGCTACCTCCATAATGCTCCACTGAGAATGTGTGAACAGCAGAACTGAGAGAAAAGGCAAGAGCAGACAACTATCCCTCACCAACTTTCCTAACTTGTTAAAAAAAAGAGGAGAAGCATCATCAGCAGCATAGATTTGAGAACCAAAATGAAAATTGTAATAAAACTGGGAGCTGGTGAAAAGAAATAATAATTCTTGGATATATTTTGGAAGAACCTTTCCAGTGGTCTCCAGAAGCATCGACATATTTTTCATAGAATCATAGCATCATAGAATAATAGAGTTGGAAGAGACCGCAAGGGCCATCTAGTCCAACCCCCTGCCATGCAGGAAATCCAAATCATATCATCCCCGACAGATGGCCATCTAGCCTCTGTTTAAAGACCTCCAAGGAAGGAGACTTATCTGACCAGGTTGTTTCATTTCACATGCGCATATTGGCCTGTTACAGACAGCCAAAATAAAGCTGCTTCGAGTCACAGTGGAGGTATGGTATTTGAATGATGCATGCGTCCTAAGAGTCCAGAAGTCGCACCAAAGCCACGCTCCAGCCCTAAGGACTGGAGCGTGGCTTTGGTGTGGCTTCTGGACTCTTAGGATGCATGCATCATTGAAACACCATACCTCCACTGTGACTCAAAGCAACTTTATTTTGGCTGTCTGTAACAGGCCATTGTTAATTTTGAGTATAAGGTTTGCAGAAGCATGTTGAACTGCTTTTCTTTTTGTGTGTGTATGAACCTATCTTATTTTTTCATGTTATTTCTGCCTCTGCAATCAGATTTTCTGTTCAAGAAAATGTAATGTCCAGGAATATATCTACTATGTTATACCCTAATCATGAGCTGTGTGTTCCCAGGATTTTATCCTTAAATTCTTGGGCAACTATAGGCAACCTGTGCTCCATGAGCTACACATGGCAGTCCCTAGCAGATCTTCCACCCTTTGTCTTAAAGATATGGTGAGCAAAGTGCAGCTGAGTTGGAACTGGAAGTGACTGAGTGTTGGGGCAGAGAGTGGTGAGGTGGAGCCCTTCCAGCTCTGGAAATTGCATATCTCTGTTTTATAGTGAAACTAGGATATTTATTTATTATTTATTTATTTATTGGCTACCAGAAGTAGTATTTTTCTTTCATTTACCCCCCAATTCCATCTACCTGATTTCAGTGACACACAGCACTGGGGAAGGCAGCCCACAGCTTACCCAGGGGATGAAATCCTACCCTGGACACACTAAAATTGCCCAACCCTGATTCTGAGAATGTACCCACCACCAAATTTCTTTGACATGTTGTTGATAGCACACATGTGTGCTTAGGATGCAGCAAACTTTTATCACTAAAAACTGACTGCTGTGGATGTAATGTATCTTGATTTCAGTAAGGCCTTCAACAAGGTCGCCCATGACATTCTTGCAAACAAGCTAGTAAAATGTTGGTTAGACAGTACAGCTGTTAGGTGATTTGTAACTGGTTGACCAGCCAAACTCAAAGGATGGTCACATCCTGGAGAGAAGTGACCAGTGGGGTACCACAGGGTTCTGTCCTGCGCTCAGTGTTATTCAATATCTTAATCAGTGATGTGGATGAAGGAATAGAGGGCTTCTCAAATTTACTGATGACACAAAATTAGATGTAGCAAATACCTCAGTGGACAGGAACAAAATTCAAAATAACCTTAATAGATTAGAAAGGGGAAAATGTAAGGTACTACACTTACAGAGAAAAAATGAAATGCACAGACATAGGATGGGAGACACCTGGCTTGACAACAGTACATGTGAAAGGGATCTAGGAGTCCTAGTACAGTAGACCACAAGTGGAACATGAATCAACAGTATGAGGCAGCTAAAAAAAAGTCAATGCAATTCAAGGCTGCATCAATGGAAGTACATTCATCCCTTCATATTTGCTGCTTTTATATTTGAAGAATTGATTATTCATGGATTTTATGAATATGTTCTCTCTAGGATTATCTAGGTCTTCCAGCACAACTCTATGGTCAACTTTAACCAAACATTACACTGGAGGACCTAGAGATTCCTAGAGAGAACACTCCACTAGGCACTTGTAGCTCCTCCAGCGCAATTCTGTGTTGAATGTCTGGCAGACATTGACCATAGAGTTGCACTGGAGGACCTAGAGAATCCTAGAGAGGTGTCCTTGCAGGTAAAAACATGGTGTTTTTGTTATTTGCAGTTTTTCCATATTCACGGGGGTCTTGTGCCCCTAACCCTAGCAAATAGGGAGGGTCAGGTGTATAGTGTCTAGATCAAGGGAAGTAACAATGCAACTCATTCTGCTTTGGTCAAGCATCACCTGGAATGTGTTCTGGCCACCACAATTCAAGAATTCATGAGCTGGAGCATGTCCAGAACAGGGGAACTGGGTATTTTTAACCTGGAGAAGAGAAGGGTAAGAGGCGATATAATAATCCAGCTTTAATATTTGAAGGGGTGTCATATTAAGGATGGAGCAAACTTGTTTTCTGCTGCTCCAGAGAACAGGACCCAGAGCTATGGATTCAAACTACAGGAAAACATTGGGAAGACAATCCTAACAGTAAGAGCTTTTCAACAGTGGAATATGCTCCCCAGAGTGTGGTGGAGTATCCTTTGGAAGTTTTTAAACAGAGGCTGGATGGCCATTTTTTGAGAGTGCTTTGATTGTGTATTCCTGCATGGCAGGCGGTTGGACCTGATGACCCTTGAGGTCTCTTCCATCTCTATAATTCTATGATTCTATGACCGTGTGCCAGAGTTCTGAAATTTTGTTTTCCTCAAAGACAAGAACATGCTGCAGTTGACTCTGCAATTCTTTCTGGTGTACTACCTAGAAGGGCAATTCTTACACAGCAGATTTCAATAATACAGCATTGGCAGATGCTGAGTCCTTGTTTCAACTCGAATTACCAGAGGGAGCAGATCAGGAGCATCACTGGGGGGGGGGGGAGCGGAGGAAGTGCAAACCACATCAAGAGACACAGAGAGGAATGTCACTTGGTATCCTGGTGGGAAAGCAAGTCCCCGTCTCGTCTCTCACCTGGGCAACAGCTCTGCCAGACCTGGAAAGGCTGCAAGACAGCAGGAACAGTCTCCCATATCTCACAGGTATGAAGAGATGTTGAAAGGATGAGGGGAGGTATTAAAAATGATCTACATTAGGTATCAAACATATTCAGTATGCCACTAGGCCAAAAGTGAGAAGTGGACAGTTAAATTCTCAAGGTCTAGTCACAATAGAACCACTGAACAGATGTTGACTTGCTTCCTTGTACACATGCATAGGATTCACTGCACAAAACTTTTGTTAATATTTATCTTTATTGTAATTCATTCATTGGCTATTTCACCTTAAAAATGGATTGCCTCTGTGTTCATTTTCCCTCCTGCCTTTTGGTGCGTGGTTATTTTACCTACTCAGTAGCAAGCTCAAAATAGCTAACACAATCTAGGTTGTATAAAAGAATTACTATATATATGTAAAACAGAAAATTTATTATGCTGTTGTGTAACTACAGCATGGAAACCAAAGGAATGGAAGTTCTTGGTCTCTGCTTTGGTTGCTGGAAGTTGATGTTTTTTAAAAAAAAGTTTCTAGCCATTATGACTGTGACAGTATGTATGAGCAATCCCTGGTTCATGTCAGAAGCCCAGATTTCTAAGGATCAGGGGTGTGGTTTGAGTCATCTCCATAGTACCTTCATCTGCAGGAGTTCAATATTGTGGATATACTGTACATGCTGATAAATAAAGTAGGTTCACAGCAGCAGGTTCTGTCACTGAATGATACATATCCATGGGCTCTATTGCAATAGAGTCTAATGCAGAAAAGATGTGAATAAATGCATACATTCTGCACATATGACCTTACAAAAAGCAAGAAGGAAGAAAGGAAAAGAAAAAAGGCACAGGCTAAGAAGATTATTAGACAGGGGAAAATTTGCAGGGGGGGGGAGGCACAGTCCTGGCAAAGTAGCGCAATCACACTGAAGATTTTCAGATGACATTGCACTTATCCAAGACTTAGCCCATGAAGAACCAGCAATACTCCAACAACAAATCATTCACAAGGAAGTTCCATGAATGGTTTGTTGCTGGAACATTGCTGGTTCTTCATGGGTTAAGTTCTGGATAAGTGCAATAGGTCTTCTTCAACAAAATTGCATTACTTTGCTGGGAGCATGGTTTTTACTCCTATTTTTTCCCCTGTCTGATAATCTCCAAAGCACAGAAACATATAACCTGTGCACACATACATTTCATGCATGGCTTCAAATGCATGCATGGAGGCTGGAGATGGTACCTGTTGCTGTAATTTTTTTCCTTCTTGTATTTAACATAGCTGCTTGGGTCATGTGAGCACGACTTTCCTTAGTTCATTCCAACTGCAAACCGGCTAATCCACATAATGCACCACAAGGCACTGCTCCAGTGACCTCACACTTTCAGGTGTACTGCTCAATTGAAGTGAGCGGTCACTGAGTAATGCAAGATTAATGGTGTTTTGAAATCATGGTGACTCATATGCATTGACCAAGTTGGTTTCACATGTAGCATTGAAGAGAATATTATTAGCGTTTCGCCTTTAAAAAGTAGGAAGGAAGGGGGAGAGGGGAAGAAAAAGAAACATGGCAGAACCTATAAGACTAAGGGGCTGAGCAGACAGCCCCAACAGGCAGCATGTAGCTGCCTCTTTTACAGCCAGATTGGAGCAGTGGCAACTGCACACTGCTGTCCTGATCTGGCCTTTGCAGGATGCAAAAGGGAGCCACAAAAAGGGTGCGATAGCTGCAGTGGCGCAGCTTTATGGCGCACCTTCTTTTTCTTTAAAGCCAGTGTGCTCATGCAAAAATAAACACCAGTTAATATTAAAAGTGCTGCTACATTTCTTTCTCCTTTCTTTTCTTCTCTCTCCCTTTCATGCTGCAAGAGAATAGTATACCTACTTCTTTGAAAACTACCATGTGGCTTTTTGTCCCTCAAATATTCAGGCTAGGTGACTATTGGATAGATGAAGGGGAGTGAACTGAGAGTTTGAGGATGCCTTCCCATTCCAGCTGAGGAGCAAACAGGTGAGCTCACTTCTCAAGTGCAGTTTACCAAATGAATACCAACTACTCCCTACAGATATTTTCCTGCCTTGATGCTACCAACTGTTTTGTCTGTTGGCAAGCCTGGCCACTCTCCATTTGTTGTTGATAAAAGTTTTCCAAATTTTGAATTCTTCTCATGTTTGGGATGGAAAGATATGTCTGAATTTAAGAGAAACTGAAACCAAAAGACTTGTTGGTCTGGCCCCTGGACTTTGAGTGCTGATATTAGAGTTTTCCACTTTTATTATCCTGACAGATTCCTCATCTCTAGTAAAGCAGGCCAGGCAGGTACAACATGATGGTGGGAATAACTGTAGTCATTAAATTTGCCTGGTGCAGATAGGGCACAAAATACATCATGCAAGCTTTCAAAGCTTTACTGGCTTCCTTCATCAGCCAAAGATGTTAACAATCATACAGGAGGGAAAAAAGGTGATACTTTCTAACATTGCCACTTTTCTTCTCCTGAATGATTTTTAACATATTTGCCTTATGAAGAAGCCAGTGAGGTTTCAAAAGTTTGCAAACCCTTTTCAGTAACTTTCTATTGCAAATTGTGATTGGTGAGGGAAATGTACTTTACACCTGCTTACATACTCTTTACTTTATGCTTATATCAAATGCAACAATGCAGAAAGAACCGCAACCTGGAAACATCACCCAAGGAGACTTTCTGCTGTGCTTCCTGCAACCGGACCTGTTTATCCCGAATCGGCCTTTTTAGTCACCAACGCGCTTGTACAAAGCGCAGTATGAGTCCTTCCTGAATCTTCGTTCGCGACGCAAAGCCAGAGAGAGATATCAAATGAGAATAGATTCCATGGTGCGACTGTGGTACAAGTCAAGCCCTGAATAAACCTCATAGTAGCAATGATTACTTTTCATCCCTGATAAACGGCGATTTGGTTGAAAGATATTTGTTTGTAGTTGTTTTAGAATAAGGCTACACTACAGTGCTATATCCACTTCTCTGGAATAAGTACCACTGACTTCAGATAGACTCACTTCTGACACGCACTGAATTCCACTGTAAATAATACCTTGTACACACTTAGGAATAAGTTTAACTGAATAAGCATGCGTTCCTAGGTAGACGTTGATGTGGAAAGTGTCCCCTGAAGGTAGAAAGTATTAAAACTACTGTGGTTTTTCCATTACTTGTCAGTTATCACCAGTAATTATAAATACTAGTGGATGCCAGCTGTCAAAATATCATAATCAAATACCCTTGGTTGACAACCAAAGGCAGAGATAAACTAACAGAAGATGAGTCAAACAGACAGTGGGTACATGGAAAGAAAGAACATTTGCAAGTGGGAATTCTGAATATTCTTAGAAGTTTCCACTCTTTTTGCAAGATTTTCAGAATCTTGATGTTTTAGAAAATCAGATTTCATTTTCTAAGGAAGACAACATATTGTGTACGAATTCAGCAAGCATGGAAGAGAATAGCCCTATGATTAAATCTGCCAGTTGCCAATATTAATCAGGCCTTGGCTGGTATGTAATTAATCTCATCAAGTGTAAAATATTGGCCAGTGCTCGCTTTCACATGCCAGTCATTTAAACAAAGGAAGAATGCAAACTTGTTCAGTAGCTTAAAGGCAAAAAAACAACATAACCTACTTTAAATGCAGCTGGTTGTCCCCAGGCTTGCCATTTTGGCATCAAATGTCAGTCACCTGCAGTAAATCAGCACGTGTCACTTTACCCTCTGAATCACTTTTGAATCAGCACTGTAGTGGTTATAAAAGTGAGCTCCTGTCTGGGGATTTATGGACACTATGCCCCCCCCCCCCCCCCCCCACAAAGCAGGGTGTTGGCCACAGCCATCTGGAAAGGCTCCCAGATGATGTCATTCTGCTCTGCCAACATGCTGCTCTGCCCATTTTTTTCTCTTTGGAAACTGCACCTTATGCACCATGTACATCAGCTTGGAACCCAGATGCAGTATCATTTGTATTGTCCCTTGAAACAAAGATGTGGATAGGAATTAATCAGTTCACTCAAAATCTTTACAATTTTGATGCATCAAATATGGGACTCTGATGCTGTGAACATTTGGACACGTGTCCCAAAAAGATTGGGAGGAGCACTGGTTGCATTTAGCGTTGTTGTTGTTTTTAAAGTGTATCTAGTTACCAGAAGATGCTCCAACAGCTGATCTCAGAGCACAGGAGTCATTTAGCCCTATGTAAGAGGCTGTTGGAGCATTTGAGCTAAACGAGAAATGGGGTGCAATGGCAATGGCCACGATGTCAGTAATGGTGCAGCAAGATTGGCCTAGATTGGTGATCATGGGGATAACAGTAGGGATGGTCATGACAGTGTGGTGATAATGGCAGCAGCACTGGTAATACAGAAACAACTACTGATAACAATTAAAGATTTTTTAAAATGATGAGCATGTGCACCAAGGGTGGATAAACGCAAACTCCATTTAGTCCTCGGACTCCATTTTATGCCTCACCTGCACCTCCTGCAAACTGCACCTGAATTTTAGTGACCAAGGGCAAAAAGCCTTGAAAAGAAGTTGGGGGAGATGGTTATGGATGAGAAAATTGGCCCCTGAACCACCAGAGTTGCCCACTCCAATGTACACAATCTAAGAGGCATTCATAGGAAGACCTACTTCCCCCAAATTAATGTGGTTCCCCCCTTTCCCCCACCAAAAAATAAATAAATAAAATTAGTGCATATCTAATATAAATTGACAAGAAAGATCAACCAAAATGTATTAGTGTTGTGCAACATACTGGGAAAACATCCTTTCTCTCAAAGCCAGCACTTTATTTTGTGGTGGTAGGAGTTTGGATCCAGAGGTGTAAACCTTCCTAAAGTCTGAAGGTGCACTCCACAGCAAAAAATTGCGGCTAACCAGGCAGTCAAGAACAAATCCCTTGCCAAACACACACACTCTCTCTCTCTTGTCCATCCTGTTCAAACACATCTCCCAAGCCTTTGAAGAACTATTTTACTGTGTCTGCAAAGCCAGGGTCCTGAGGGCATCCTTTCTTCTCCACATTAGCTTGGGTTTTTCCTTCTGCCTTTCTCCAACTTCAGTTTGAAAAATTCCCCTGTGTGTTCATGAAGGAAGGGCAGGGGAAGAAGAATGCGACTGGCTTATTCAGAGGGGGAAACTGGAGGAAGGGCTGGGTCTGTGTGACTCAAAGGAAGAGGTGGAAGTAATTGCTGATATGTGAAGAATTCTCTTCATCACTTTGTGGATGCTGAGTGAAAGCCAGCCTCACTGCCTGAGAAAGACATCACAGCCCAATCCTGTGCCAGCTTGATTCGGAGCTAAACGGGGCCTTTCTTTTTGCAAATAGGCAAGTGACATAGTCCAAAGTAATGTGAATATTTTCTCCTTAAAAGCACTAAATGTGAAAAATAGTACTGCTACTACTCTCACAACAACTTCTGGAAGGACACTTTACAACTTAACGCAATGAACTAGGCTAAGTCCAGATGGGTCACATTTGTGAAACCCTGCAGATCATCGAGCAACATCACATCCTGTGGTTATTGTTTTATTTCTTCTTGTATCTTCCCTTTTCCTTTTTTGCAATGTAATATTTGACTGTTTTATAAAGATTTGGAAATCAATAAAAAAAATATTTTAAAAATAGTACCACTAATACTACCACTAAATCAGGATTTTTTCAGCTGCGTCAAAAAAACCGCAATTATCCCTTCTGTAGTGATGGCATACAATTGTTTCTCAGTCATTGTAGGTGTCCTCAACCACTACAGCACTCAAATTATAATAACTGGTACCTTGCATTGTCATTGTGTTGCTGCTGAGTATCCTTTGGTCCCTGTTAGTACAAGGCAAATAAAGTGGACCTTTGTTATACGCTGGGGTTTGGTTCCAATACCCCCGTGGATAACAAAATCTGTGGATGCTCAAGTCCCATTAAATATACTGACATAGCAAAATAGTGTCCCTTATAAAAACTGGAAAAACAAGGTTTGATATTTGAAATTTATACTTTTTTTGAACATTTTCAAACCGTGGATGCTTGAATCTATATATAAAAAATCTCTGTATAAGAAGAGCCGACTGTATAATGCATGCCTCTTGGCTGGTGCCTCTGATTACACAGATGATGAATGAAGACAACAACCTTCCTATCCTGCTCCCCAACATTTTGTATCCTGTATGGGATACAAAGACTGACCACAAGGAAAGAGTCAATCACACACACCCGCCATTAGTGCTGTAGTCAGATTTGCAGCTTTTAGGACAAAGCCTGCATTTCTCTTTAAAACGCTGTCACTGGTGCTTTGGCCCTTTTTATTGCTTTTTTATGGTTCATGCATGCAACATGGTTTTTAAAGGTCTCATTCTTCCATCATCCTCATCCTCATCATCCTCTTAATACCTGCCTTTTTCTCAAGATTCTCAACATTACAAATTACAATATAGTTTAAAACAAACTCCTGCTCTATATCTTCTATGCTAGAGTAGTCATGTGTGAGAGAAAGGAGGATAAGTTGAGAGAGAGAATTGATGAGGTTGCTGTGCCATTTCTCCATAGAAAGTCCTCTTTCTTGCGAGAAGTCATTGCTACTCACTGTGAACCACCATTATAGTGAGCAACAATTTAATAAGCTACAATGCCCCAACTTTTTAAAGACAGCATGGATTCTTCTTCTAGCAATTCGTTCTGCTAGAACAGCATTATTTACCCTTTCAAAGAAAGGGCAGTGAACTGAAACAGACATCTTAACGTTTTAAGTCTAATGGTCTATACAACCCTATTTTTCAATTATAGCTACTAGGAAAAATATTTTTTCCATTTAGATATTCATTTTTCACGGAATGTCTTGGGAAAAAAAGGTTTGTGTTTTATTTTATAGAATTAATTTATTTTATGTTTTGTTTCATGGAATGTCTTGTAAAAATGTTTTTAAAGCAAACCCCAAGTTGTTTTAGAAGAAAAGGTGAATTCAAGGTTGAATATACAATCGAATTGCCTCACAGCAATCAGGGGCACATACAGTGGTGCCTCGGGTTACGAAATTAATTCGTTCCGCGGCTAATTTCGTAACCCGAAAAACCTTCGTAACCCGAATTGCCATAGGCGCTAATGGGGGAAAAAGCCGCGGCTCTGCCGCGGCTCCATTTAAAACAGCGCCGGAGTTTTTTCGTAACCCGAAAAAACTTTCGTAACCCGAAACAATAAATCCCTATGGGATTTTTTCGTATCCCGAAAAATTCGTAACCTGGGTATTTCGTATCCCGAGGTACCACTGTACATCCAAGGAAACATGTTGATGTATCAATCAAATTATTGTGAGAAACAATGTTTGGAGAAGTGTCATTTCATGAAATTCTTTCTCCTTCAATTACTGATTCACTTTTGAAACTGTTGTTTCCTCCTGAGCCTCATGCATGCCAGATATTCAGTTCAAGTATGCTCTATATACATGATGGAAAGTAGGTAAGATCCTGTTCAGCATGAACTTCTAGGACTCTTTCCTGAGACAGCTAAACATGCCAGAATTTGTTCTGGGATATTCCAATTGTTGTTCCGGATGGAAGATGTGAGTGACTAGCTGTTTGTTGCAGCACAGGCAACGTGGAACTGCTTACATAAGGAGTACAGTTCCCTGATTTCTGCTTCTGTTCCCTCTTCCCCAGTCCTTAGGGTGAGGGAGAAGAATCTCAACACTATCTTGAAAAATGGCTCCATATATATGTTCCCCATTTGTTGGAATTGGGTTCCTTTTTTAAAATTTGAATGGCATATTCTGTGCTGCTATAGTTGATATTTAATGTATCACACTTTGCAGTGTCACCAGGATCTGCCCCTTGTGACATAATATGGGGCACATTCACTCTTACATTTTTGTACCGAGGAGATCCGAATCTCCATGGCAATGCGATACCAATACTGAATTGAAGTTCCCACTATGTTTACCATGATCGAATCTCTCCATGGCATTTTAATCCTATTGCCGTTCACACTGCTATTGCCGTTCACACTGTTAGTCGTTCTTGGTTTGTTTTTTTTGTAATGTCAATCAAGTGATGTGCATTTTCCACATTCTGCTTCTGCTTTCAATGTTGGTGATGTGACTCTGCTTCCATTGACATGGGCAGTTCAAATCCAAACACAAAAAGTGTATAAATGTATCAATAAGCTTTCTGATGCTAAGCTGAGGAAAATGGAGGCAGTGGTGGAAATACGGGCCAGATTTATGGAGCCGGTGCCTTCCCAGGCAAGACCAGGTGGGATGTGTATGTTCCATCCCTCTGCACATGACCCTTCCCATCCAGGTTTGGAAGAATTGGTTCAGAATGCCCTGAATTGAATTGACAGGACATTCTCATTTATGGCAGTCTGCATCTTTTCAAAAGATGCTGGGGAAAAACCAGTATCGAATGAACTGGGGTAAGTGGGATTTGATGCAGCCCCCTCCCGCCCGCCAATCTGCACTGAGTGCACTCCGTGCAAATATGAACGCTATGGGGAAAAAAACAGTTTCCACACCGGTTTATTATGTAGTGTAAATGGGCCCAAGATGTTATCCTTAAATCTCAGGTTTGAGCCCTGAAATTGACTTGGCATCCTTAGTAGAGAGGCTACCTGATATCTTCTTAATACATGTGAAAAAGTAGAACTGCCAGAGAAACCTAGAGTTATGCTAGTATAATATAATAAATAGGTTTCTGGCCAAGTGTTTGCAGAAAGACCTTCTTGCCCACTTCAGAAAGATTATTGTCTAGAAAGTGTGCACCATACCCTGAATATTTTACAATCACTATGTAAAAGAATTTAAATACTGAGGTGTTTTTTTTTATATCCCACAAGTAAATGTGGAGTTTTGGACAGTTTTGAGCCTTGCTGGAAATGAGGTAGGAAAGAAATCCCTGGAGTGCAATGTAATGAGATCTCCAGATCTGCCTTAGTCAGGCTCTTGAGATTGACATCATATTTTGATCTGGTAAATTGGGCTTTTACTGATTATGTCTGCTTTCCAGGAAGAGGATAATTGTCTTCTCTGAAAGGAAATGGAAGAGCTTGAGAAACAGAAAGATACTGCTGGCCCCATGGTGGGGGTGGGGGGCAAGGTGCCTTATCCCATACTGGCAAGATGCTTTCTCTTCCAGCTCCAACCACAGACCATTGGTAAATAAATTATACTTTCTGTACAGCTAAATCACATTTTATTTTTTGTTTATTTCTTTGGTTTCATCTCACATGGCAGCCAAGGACCAGCAAAATAAAATGCCTGGAAAGAGCTCTTATTTCTTGGGAAGCCACACCTGCTTATACCTCCCCTGCCTCTGCACGCACAACACAGCAAAAACATGTACGCACGGTCACTCACAGTGACACAGATGTGATTAATGTGACGTGGCTCATAGAAAAGCAAAAGCCATTGGAAATGACTGGGCACAAATCCATCTTGTTGAAATGGTGGATTCCTGAAAGATTAGGGTTGGGTTTTCTATGCTTGACTTACAAAGAAAGGGATTGGTTAATAAGGCAGGAAAAAGTTATTTTAACAACAAAATAATGCATTCAGAGCTCTATTTAATGGTTGAAAAAAATCTTTTTTCTTCATATAAGCTGAATGGGTGTCTCATGGGGTATATTTAAAAATAAAAATTTTAAGCAGTGCTAGTCTTCTCATTACACCTCAGATGGCTGACATGGACCTGTTACAGACTGCCAAAATAAAGCTGCTTGGGGTCTCTTTGGAGGTATGCTGTTTAAATGATGCATGCATTCTAAGAATCCGGAAGCTGCACCAAAGCTGCACTCCAGTGCTTAGCAATGGAGTGTGGCTTTGGCGCGACCTCCGAACTCTTAGGACCCATGCATCATTTAAATAGCATACCTCCAAAGAGACCCCAAGCAGCTTTATTTTGGCAGTCTGTAACAGGTCATGGGTGTATCATAAAAGGGCAGCAAGTTGCTGCATACATGCAAATGTACATGCATATGATTAACTACATCCTTCTTAGATCCAGGACAATTTGACATGGTAGGGGGGGGGGATATTGGAAGAGAGAGAAAGGACAACATTTCTGTCCTTCTGCAGGGGGCAAGAAGTCTTGGGCTGGCCCTGGACATTGCAGTGTCTGGTCTTGCACAAAATGACTGGCAGCTGAGGCTGTTCTGGTTGTGAATGTTTGCATGAGCTTCTATATCTGCAGCAGCAAGACTGATTTGGGAGATCTAGCTGTGCACAGAACTGGCTGGCTATTGGCCTACTACAGGGTTGGGCAAAGTGTGTCCCCAGTTATGTTTATGTGGCCTCTAGCACATCCAGAATTTCCAGACCAACTGTCCATTGGCCAAAAAAAAAGAAAGAAAGACGAATTGCTGTTCCTGGAAACCTCCAGGTGCAGCTATTTTCCTTTTAAATAGATTGTGAGGCCTCTCTGTGCTATGCAACATCAAAATACCAAAGTGGACTTCCAGCCATTTAGGGCCACAAAAGTGCCCACCAGGCCTGCAGCTGTTGCCTTGCAGTATCACTAAGAAGCCTTCCATTCCCTGAAACAATCTATGATTTTTCTTAAACTAAAGAAATGAATGAATGGGAGGTATAAGTCCGTTCTTATAATAATATAATACTTTATGCTAAGCTTATCTTATTTGTATCTCAGTTTCTGATCAAACAAGACCTACTGTCTCTTGCACTCTCCATATCTAGATGTAGGTGATATAAATAACCCAGTTAAGTTAGAAACAATTCATCTCAGTGTTTCTTGCCTCTTAAACTAAAATGACTAGGCTTGACTGGGTATTGCCGGAAGCTATTGTCTTATTGAATGAAACTACGACATGAAATACAGGGTGTGAGCCAAGTCAGGAAGCTGAAATTTTTGGAGAGGCAGAGAAGGTAGGGCGTCTGGATTAGTCATGTCTGTTTGAATCAAAATGAATGGCATTGGAGGCCAGATTTTACACAGACCCGTTAAAAAAATCACTTCTTAAGGTAAAGTGCAGGGGAATTTTCTTCCAAGATGCCATATGCCTAGGGTTACCAGGAAAACTCCCCATATTACTAAGAGCTGACTATTTAGAATGGCTGTGATTATGCTTTCTATACATCACAAACATATTTGGTGCATTTTACAGATATATACTGTGCTCTTACTATGTGTATGTGTGCGTACATGTGTGTGTGTGTGTGTGTGTGTGTGTGTGTGTCAGTTCACACAATATCCACTTTTTGACTCTTTAGAATCCCTTGCCCCACCCTAAGTTTAACAAAGCAGGAACCCTTCATTTACAGACTTGTCTGAAAAATATTTGCTTCCATACATTCTCCTAAACAATTGCCTTTGGAAGTTTTGGTACTGGGTATGTGCCAGATCCCTGTAACCTATTTGAATATTCTCATAGTATTAAATCTGTGCGGGTTTTTTTAATATATCTGAAAGTGGACATTTGATTTTGATAAGTGAATGCATTGTTGCATTGGAATGACATACTTGGCAGTCCTGGTACCTAATATGCAATAGTATGTCACATCAGTTTACAGATTTTCTACTGTCAGAGAATACTTCCTACATCAACAGATGCCAGGAGTATCTGCTTCAAACACACTTGAAGAGCATTTGGGACCTTATTCTAGGATGCACGCCATACATAAATGGTATTGCTGGACATTATCACTTTTTGTTGTGGACTAGGGTTGTGTCACAGAGATGACCAATGTGGCTACACATCACATAGGGAAATGACTAGTTGTGGGTGGGTGGTACATGGGATAAAATCCACATGAGAGGTTATGGACTGTCATGACTCTCAAGCAAAGCATCTAGCTACCTTTGCCAAGTAAAATCTTCCAAATGGATTCATAATAGTATCAGAAAACTTAACTAGATATATAGGATATGCATGACAGTACTAAAGAGACACATCACAGAATGGAACAACATATGGATGGATATAGTCCCTTTCAATATTGTGCATTATTGCATGGTATTTTTGCTTGATATTAACTTGACAAAACAATGTCACTATGGTTTCTCTTTATCAATATTTTGGATTGTAGCCCTATGCACGCTTATTAAGATGTGAGGCCCATTAAGCCCAATGAACACACTTTGCCAGTGAATAGGGACCATCTCCAGTGAATAGGGATCAACATTATGTCTTTCCACAGCTATATTAAAATATTTGCCTTGCAGCTTTGAAGACTTGTGACATGGGTTTCAAGAGGAGCATTTAAAATCTTGCCTGTAAATCTCCTTAGATGGGTACTCGGCTTTCTTCATTATGATTTTGCTTTGCTTATTGTGCCTGCTCCAGAACAGGTCCTCCTGGTGCTGGGGGTGTGGTGGTACAGGGATTTGCAGAATCAGCACAGAAGCTGCCCTGGTATTTAGAAATTGCTCATCCCAAACTTTGCCAAGTAATATTACAAGGTAATTTGTTGCTGTTAGCATATTGGCATCTAGTTTTCAAGAGAAAACCCAAACTTGCCCTTACAGGTACTCTCACTGGCTTTTCTGTGATTCTGTTTAGATTGCCTCTCCCTCCATCCTCTGCTCCTAGTATACCTCAGTCCTTCCTCACATCTCATGATCCTCATGTGCAAATGAGGGAGAGGGCATATGTTAGTACATGAAACAACTGAACACGAACTGAGTACAATTTGGTATGTGAACCAGCTACAATTTTCCCCCTTCAATTTCCTTCTGGCTACTTTGAAAATTATGTTTTCAAAGTACTGTATTTTCTGGCGTTATAAGACTACTTTTTAACCCAGGAAAATCTTCTCAAAAGTCAGGGGTCGTCTTATATGCTGGGTGTTGTCTTATAGGGCAGGTGCTGAAACTTCCGAACCGGACTGGAGAATCTGCAGTCGCCACATATGGTGGGGGAGCTCAAAAACGGCCATGGCTGCATCCCCACTGTATGCGGAGACCGTATGAAAGCAGCAAGGGCAGCACTATACAAGTAAGGTAGAAGAAAATCCATTCACCGGGATTTGTGGAAAGAAGTGACTTAACGTGGTCCCAATTATGAGTGAGGGGGTGCCTCACTGGGAAGGTGTAACTGAAGGACGGAGCAAGCTGCAGGTGTACAGGATGCCCGGGCTATGGAAAAAAGAGCTGTGTTTGCACTACAGCTCTGATAGGCTTGGAGACAAGGAGAGCTGGGCAGGCAGGGAGAGCTGACCAATCCAAGCAGGCTTTGTATACAACAGGTTTTCCCACTAAGTACTTGCATGTCATAAGCATTTGAATTAAAATTACCATATTGAAATCAAATCTGATGTTTTTTAAATTTTTATTTGGGGTGCGTTGGAAGAGGGGTAGTCTTATACAGCGAGTATATCCCAAACTCTAAATTTTAACTGGAAAAGTTGGGGTTCATCTTATACGCCCAGTCGTTTTATACACCGGAAAATATGGTATTTTTATTGGGCAGGCTGTCCATAGTTTTTATCAGATTCTCAAAGGGATTCTTCATCTTAAAAGGTAAAAAACCACTATAACCACTGTTACATAACAGGAGTAAGTCCCTATTCCTAAACAACTGGAACAATCAATCAAGGAATTCTTTCAGTTGGACAGTTGCCAACTCACAGTGCAGAAGAGTAGTGATTCAGAACAAGGAATGAGAAGGTTAAGTAACATCCAGGCACAGTGGGAGTAAATATAGATTTGTTTTTGAGCAGTATTTCCCCCTTGATCATAATACATGCAAACATCTTTTATTAAAGTATCTTAAATGCATATGCCAGCTAGTCATAGTTTCATAGATCAACTGATCAAGATAAGTACTGATTTAGGGTAAAGGAAGAGATGTGCTAACATGGCTAAGAGACTCAGCTACAAATCATCACCATCACCACTTCTCTCTGATTTGTGTTTGTGAACACTGCTTCTTTTTCATCCTAGGTGTTGGTTGGAGTTCTTGTGCAGGTATCTGTCATGGTGTGTAGGTTTTCTGTATACTGTGTGGCCCACCCGTTGGTTCAGTTTGCGTATAACCAGGACATCCAAGAATGGCACTGTTACATACTTTTCTTTTTCCATCGTGAATTGGATGTTTGGGTGGATGTTGTTCAGATGGTTCAAAAACACAGATCTTCTTCTCCATGGCTCCAAATGGTGAAAATATCACCCACATATCGGAACCATGTTGTGGGCTTTTTGGTGCTGTTTCCAGGGCTTGCTTTTCAAGGTGTCCCATGTAAAATTTTGCTATCATGGGGCTTAGAGAGCTTTTCATGGCTACCCGATCTCTCTGCTCGTAGAATCCATTTTCCCACTGGAAGTGGCTTGTGATGAGACAATGTTTGAACAGGGCTGTGAAGTCTTCTGGAATCTGTTTCCAACATTACTGTGGCATTGCCTTTGTCTGCTGGAAGAATGATGATTTCTGGGTCCAAATTGAAGTCCTTGATGGCTTTTCTGTTGTTTTTAGGTATGTTGCTGGGTGGTGGTTTTGCCTTGCATAGAATCCTTGCTGTTTCTCCTCTTATCTCTTCTGCTTCCTCCTCTGGGAGATGGTAGAGGGCGGATTCAACCTGGGCAATGATGTCTTCAACTGGGATGCTGGTGGTGGCAACTGCAAAGTTGCCTCATTTGGCCAGGATGGATGTTTATTCTTTTGAAGAAAGAAAATTTCTTTTTGAAGTATAATCTACATATATTGATATTTTGACCTAAATCCTGTTGTTACTCCCAACAAGAGTAAACCAATGGAATGATAGGGATTTACTCGTGTATAGGTTCATTATTCAACAGTTTATTCAATGGACTTACTCCCTAGGATTCCTGCAAAAATCTAGTGTCTTTGACAATATTATGAGAGAGGGTGGGATAGCAACTACTTCAGAGAACAGGAATAATGATCTTGATAGATTGGAAAACTGGGCCAAAACTCAAAGTTGAATTTCAACAGGGATAAATGTAAGGTACAACAACTAGGCAGGAAAAATGAAATGTACAAATATAGGATGAGTGACACCTGCCTTGAAAACAGCATGCGTGAAAAACATTTAGAGGTCTTGGAAGAACACTGGCTAAATATGAGTCAACAGTGTGATGTCAATAAAGCCAAGGCAATTCTAGCTTGCCTCAATAGCAACATAGTGTCCAGATCAAGGGAAGTACTGATAACACTATATTCTGCTTTAGACACCTGGAAAACTTGGATCCAGTTCTGGGTGTCAGAATATGAGGGATACTGACAAGCTGGAACGTGTCCAGAGAAAGGCAACCAAGATGGTCAAAGGTCTGAAAGCCAAACTTTTTGAGGAATGACTTCTGGAGTTGGGTATGTTTAGATTGGAAAAGAGAAGACTGAGATATGTTTAATAGCCGTCTTTAAATATCCAAAGTGGTCTCATGTAGAAAATGGAGCAAACAGGTTTTCTGATGGTCCAGAGACAAGAACAGTAAGCAATGGATTCACAAGAAAAGGGATTCCATCTACACATAGGGAAAACATTTTATACTGCAAGAGCTGTTCAACAGTAGAATTGGCTGCCTCGGGGACTCAGATGGACTCTTCTTCTTCAGAGGTTGGATAGGCATCTTTCGGGAGTGTTTTAATTGTGTATTCCTGCATGGCAAGCCATTGTACTAGATGCTCCTTGTGGTCCCTTGCATCTCTCAGATGCTATTAGTCTCTGCCATTAGTAATCCTCTGCTCTGTTTTGCTGAGTTCTTTTTTGACCATTTCCTGTAGATTCACAATTTCTTGTTCAACTTCATGGCAAATATTTGTTTGGTGCAAGACAGCTATCTGCTGTACTGTTTGGAAATCTCTTGAATTTCAAATACAGTGGGACCTTGGTATCTGCAGACATGCCATCTGATTCAAGCAACCGCATATGGCAAATCCCCATTGTACCCAGTAGTGGCGCGTGCACATGGCCACACTGCCATTAGGGACAGCTCTCATTGTCCTTAATGGCAGCATGGCTGCATGCACACACTGCATTGGGAACAATGGAGGCTTATCTGACGTCCTGTTGTCCCTAACGGTGGTGCGGCCACATGCACGCACCACCATTGGGCACAATGGGGACTGTCCCTAATGGTGGCGTAACTACATGCACGTGCCACCATTCAGGACAATGCAGGCTTGAGCATCTGCGGATTTTGGTATCCGTGGAAGGGGGGTCCAGAATGGATCCCCCATGGATACCAAAGTCTCATGGTACATGCTATATGGTACTATGCCTAAAAAATAATTGTTTGATTTTATAAACTAGAATTGGGCAGCATGTAGTTTTTTTGTTTGTGTTTTTTTTCTGGTGGAACCCATAAGTATACTACTCACCACTTCCACCGACACACTCTAAATATAGCTTTCTCCCACTTGTTTAATCATATTCCTTATCACATCCCCAATCACCTGGAGCTGGCATCACTTTATCATCCGTGGGAAGTTGCTTATTCAGTTTGGGTGTGGACTGTAATTGCTCAGATTAGACAAAGGATTATTGAAAGGTCCTTATTTGGCACCAAGCAAGATGCCATCATTTAAATTACAGCACTGTTAAGATAGCATGAAAGAAACAGCAGTCATCCTGAAGATCATACTTAAGCTCTGGTCTAAATGAATTTAACTCAGTTGTTTAGTATTTGTTTGTACAATGTGCATTTGTATAGATTACATGAATTATTTTCCCACCAAGGGACATTCTTTTGCAATCCTTTTCTGGTCAGGCTCCATGTGGAACTTTGTCACATGGACCTGGGCTACTCTGGTCCTGTGATGTCATTAAATTCCTTGAATGCAATTGTTAAATGTTAAAATCTCAGAAGATAGTTTCTTGAATTTCTTAGGCTTAGTTTTCTGAAATTCTTTCAGGCCTTTTCACCAAATTAAAAGTGGAGGTGTGCTTCACTGTCATGGCCTCAGACATGATTATGAGAATTATTAAATCTCATGAGAGAAGTGCACCCATTCTTCTGTGTGTGCTTCCTGCAGCTTTTTAAAGAGGTGGTTATGGTGCAATCCTACCCACGTTTACTTGAAAGTCAGGTTCATTGAGTTAAATGAGACTTATTCCCAGGTAAGTGCAACCTGAGAGGTCCTGGTTGGGGCAAATTTGAGTGTCCCCTCCCCCCTGCAGTGCACAGTACATCAATATCAATGTCATTTTCTCCCCAAATAAGCAAGGAAAACCCTTAAATATGTGCTGTACATTAAAAAAAAAGTGTGACTTTTGAAAGCCAGCCAAACCAACACTGCACTGCAGCATTTCTTCAGTCCATGTGTATTTGGGACCCATTTTCATGTCTCATCAACACATGCAAATAATAGCACAGTTTTCTAAAAGATTATACATAATGACAAAGTACAAAGTTACTAAAAACGTTATCTGGTATTCTTTTTTCTTCCCTGCAGCCGATGATGCCAACTGCAATCTGTGAAGAACATGGGTGCTCAATTCAAATACTAGCCTTCTAGAGTCCTAATCAAAGACTCTAACCACTACACCACATTGGAAACAAACCAATGTACCTACCCCTCTAAGTTTACCTACCTGGGCCTGCTCATGAATAACACCTAACATTTATTTTGTGCCATCTATGTGCAATAATTTGTGCAGAGGTACAAAAACAAGTGCAGGCACAGTCTGCTGTGTCATACTATGATTGCTTATTAGCCAACTTTATTTTTCAATGAAACTAGGGCACTGAGTCAGAAATAAAGAGGTTACCAGGACGTCTGCCACGTTATGCACTTTAAAACACCTTCTGTGACCAGAAAACAGCAACATCCTTGTTGGAGAGATCTCAGCAATTCCGTTTTCGTTATTTTACCCAAATAATGAACTTGCAGAGTGCTACAATTTAGGGTCATTATGTGCCCTAGTGAAACTATGGCTCTTATGAATAAGGAGGTACTTTTCATGGAGGTATTTTTCAAAATATTTAATAGAGATGGGTCACTGTTGTACTAAATAAAGAATAGGAAGCTGGTTCATCTCAAGGAAGCTGAAACATGTCATGCCTTTCAAAGTCTTGGATTCATTTTCCTTATTTGAAAAAGTCATGCATTTTTATAGTTTACTGAAGCCTGACATGAACTGAAGTTTCTTCTTTCCCAGAAATCTACCTCTAGAGAAACTCGTGGGATTTGCAACCACCAGTTAGTTCCCACACAACTGAGGCAGTGTAAGAACCACAAAGTCACAAGGGCGAAGAAGGAGGGGACATTATTTTCTACACCTATCATTGAGTGCTGGGGTAGCCATGAGTCCTTCTCTATGAAAGTTCTTCATTTGAAATGCTATCAAGACCAAGCCCATTTAAAGAATCACAAGAGAGCATGGATCTTGAAGTGGCCCATAAACAGCTGGACTTTCACGCTCTTAAATCTTTATTCCTATTAATCTAGAAATAAATCTAATTGATTTCACTGGGATTTATGTCTCAGCAGAATTTACAGCACTTTATAAATAAAGGTTAATAATAATAATAATAATAATAATAATAATAATAATATGCCTACGGTGGATTAGTTTGCTAGTTCAGAAAGTACTTTATAGTCTTGGTTAATTCATCCCAACTATTACCAGCAATAACACCAGGAACAAAAGTGTATATGCAGGTGAGGGAGATAAAATGTATTTTGCAAGTCAAGCCTATTCACTTTAACAAACAGAAACATGCCTTTATTTAATGTTAATGAAACAATCCTGCACATATTCAGCTGGATGTATCTTACTCAATTATACCCAAGTATGATTAGAGTTAGAGCAACTTTTATTGAAATTCTAATTGAAGGTTCTTCTTCAATTAATTTGTTTACTATTTATTAAAATATTTCTACCCCACCCTATATCAAAAAGACCTTGAGGCGGATTACAAACAACATGAAAACAACAGGTTAAAAATTTAAAATGATGTGAGAATAATTTAAATAAGTTAAAGCATATTAAATAGAATAATGGGTTTTTTTAAAAAAAATAAAAAGACTAAAAAAATTAATCAATATTTAGGATGAAAACATGAATCACAAAGGCCTTGATGATTACCCAAGTTTTTATATGGTACCTAAATGAATACTGGTGCCAATCAGGCCTCCAAGGGGAGGGTATTCCACAATTGGGATGCCCCAGCTGAGAAGGCCCTCTCCCATGTCCCATCACAGTGTATTGACCTAACTGTTGTACACAGAAGAGGGTCCTACCATAGACCTCAGTCCTTAGACAAGTACACATGGAGATAGGTGCTCCCTCATATATTGATGTCCCAAGCCACTGAACAATCTAAATAGCATACCATGCATCTTGAATTCAGACTGAAGTGCAATGGCAGCCTAAACTATGGTCTCTAGCTACTGGCAGAGAACAGATTCTGTGTCAAATGCCCAAGACTATATCCAAATTGTTAATCCAAACTAGAGTCAATCCACTGAATCCACGAGAACTTGGTAAATCAACACTTATTTTAGTTCCATTGATTCAAGAGGTCTACTCTAGTTTGGAACATTAGTTGCCTGGCAGCTTCTATGACAGTGGGGTGGTGAAATGGCTCTGAATCTTAGCCTGAACTTCAGAGGTGCTGAAGCCAATCCTCAACATAGGTTCAGCAACTTTTAAAGCTGAGGCCCAGACCAGGAGTGGATTCACCACCTGACAAGCATAAGGAGCCATCAGACACTGCTGGTTGGGACTTACAATTGGATTTATGCCAAGTGTAGGGATGCATGCACCTGGGCCCCTGTGGAGAGATGATCGCAGGAACTTTGATTAGGTGATTCATAGGAAAATCCCATAAATGGTTTGTTGCTGTTTATTGCCTGGTTATTTCCTGGTTATTTCCAGAATAATGACCACTGTGTGTGAAAATCTTAATTGCTATTTAATAGTAATTGCACAATTTTCATGGGATAAACTTCCAGTTTTCCTTCGTGTGATAAACTCCATTGAGTAGACCTCCTTCTAAGGAAACCCTGAAAATGTATCACTGCCCAGCATGCATGTAAAAAGTCAGTTGTTATATGGTATTTATGTATGTATGTATGTATGTATGTAATTTATGTCCCATCTTTCTCCAAGCATGGGATTCAAGATTGTTCCTTTTGCTGATACATCTCTTAATACTCTCATTCTAAGTATCAAATGTGCTGGAAGCAGCCACCCTGAGTAATAAGAACTGGCTTAAAAAGAGAGCCTCGTTTAAAAAAGAGCAGAATAATGTGGAGCCAAAGTGTTTATTACAGATCACTGCCTTACTGACAATTGCACATATAAGAATACAAAGGATTCTTTTGATTCATCAAAGGATTCTTTTATCTCAAAATTTTACTGCACTATAGGTGTGGACCAGAGGTGAGGAAGAACATATCAAGTGTCAGCATAAGAGAATCATTTGCTTAGAAACTGTTAAGCTCTGAGGTTGCTGAAATCATCTCAGACATCAATCAAAATATATAATTTGGGGTGTTCAAAAGTCGACGGACACCACTGTTCATCACTATTGTAAGAGATTCTCAATGAAATGGCCCTCCAGATTTGCTGCCTGTGAAAGAGGTGTCAAGAAGGGCTAATTCATCCCAACCTTAGTTTTTAATAGCTACCCTTGCTCTTTGTAGGAAGAATCTGCCCAAGGCAACTTGGTGCCTGAGGTGGAAAATCTAAACTTCAACCACTAAAAAGTCTTATTTGAAAGTCTGACTAAAACTTGTATTCATTTCAAAAAGGCTTGAGGGAGAATCTCAGTCCTGATGCGCAATAAAATATATGCATGCTGTTTGTTAAGCTTTTTTGCAAACCAGGTAATATGGGAAAGTGTTCTTTTTTAATTCAAAGATCTGCTCTTGACCCCAGCTGCTTAAGGAAATAAACGCTGTGGAAGTATCTGTTCTCATTTCCGGTTATATTCTCATTCTAGTCACAAGTTGCCAAGATTCATGTACAAACATAGTTCTGCTCCCACTTCCCTACAGCAAAGCCGGAAACAGGGAGACAAAGAAAAGTCCAGCTTGCTCACAACACATTCTGAAAGCTTCCTTTCTTGAACATGATTAACAGCCACCTCAGAAATCTCATAGCCACTATTGGAACCTTGAGCTGTATTATGAACTATTTTTCTCTCTGTTCCCATGATCATATCAGAGATGCAGGATTTGCTCTGAGACTCTGAGATGACAACATGGCTGGCCAAATACATTTTGTCGCTTGAAGCAAAAGACAAAATGACACTCTATCTCCAACCAGTGCCATGAACAGAAGCTGACCTGACTGGCAGCTGAATCTTATTTCAACACTGGTGATGGGTCACCATTCCTTACTGCATCTGAAGGTGACAAGCTCTGTCCTCCAACAGAGAGGACTATGCGGGGGTGCCAAAAGGAATGGATGGGGGGGGCCTGTCATTGCTGCCCCACAGAGGCTCACAGACATTACAGAATCCACCATCTCAGACTGCCACTTGCAAGCAGAATAAGCGCAATAGTACTGTAGTACACTTGGCCTTCCGTATCCAAGGATTTTTCATGCACGGATTCAACCAACCATGGCTTTAAAATATTTTACACACACACACACACACACACACACACACACTCCAATAAGCAAACCTCAATTTTGCCATTTTATATAAGGGGCACCATTTTACCATGCCATTGTATTTAGTGGGACTTGAGCATCCATGGATCTTGGTATTCACAAGGGGTCCTGGAACTAAACCCCAGTGGAACCAAGGGCCCACTATACTATTGTACTTTGGCCACATCTTGAGAAAGCACGAATCATTAGAAAAGATAATAATGCTAGGAAATGTAGAGGGTAGCAGAAAGAGAGCAAGACTGCAAGCCAGATGGCTGGACTCTATTAAGGAGGCCATGGGCATGAATCTGAAGGAACTAAGCAGAGCAATGGAGGACAGTGGGGCTTGGAGACATCATCCACAGGGTTGCCATGAGTTGGGATCAACTTGAGGGCAGTCAACAACAATGAAAGTACTGAAAACCATGGAATATGGTGAGTCACCAAGAAAGGGCAAAACTATGGAGGAACCTCTCTAACAAAAACCCTGAATGAGCATTCTGGCATGTTGGGGGAGAATTAGGTGAGAATAGTTAAGGGAATCTAATTGGTGAGAAACAAACAGGAGAGGGTGATTCAGCTCTATGAATGGCAACAAAGAAATCAAGGACAAAATAGATACCTTAAGAGTTAATTGTCTGACAACCACAAAGCTACAATCCAACTGTAGTCTAGGAAGTGCGCTTGAAATAGATACAACACATTTCATGATTTTTTTAAAAAATGAAGAAATAGACAAATAGCTTCTCTTTAATATATAATACCTTTACAATGCCGTGTCCTTCCTTTTATAATGTACAGACATTTTAGCCCTTCTTGCTGATGAGCTCCTGTTATGCTGCCAAAGTGTTGTCTAAGTGCCACGATGAAGTGATGCTTCCCTGCTGTTCTCCACCACTGTAGGCTGCTGGTTCTTGCAACCATTTGCCCCTCATTCCGTAATAAGCTGCAGCATTCCAAGCTTGATCATAACTTCTTTCTTACTACTAGGGCTAATAAGACCATACATTTACAGCACTTTGATACCTCTTTCACTGTCTTGGTTCCATCCGATGGAGTCCTGGGATTTGTAATTTCATGAGGGATTTAGAGCTCTCTGCCAGAAAACCCTAGTGCCTCCCCAAACTACAAATTCTAGATTACATGGCAGTGCAAGTGGAATAAAGTGCTATAATTGTGTAGTATGAAAGGGCCCTTACTGTATAAAATTCCCCACAATCTTCTCTTCCCCTCTGATTCCCTCACCTTCCTTTTTTCCCCTTCCCCACAAAAGCTTTAATCTCTCTCTCTTAATCTCTCTCTCATTTTCTCTGTGCTACATTCTACTGTCATTAAATATAGCTGCCAGGGGAGCCACCCCATCTCATTCCTATTCCTGATTTTGCATTTCTAAAAGGAACAAATAGTTTCACAAATCAGCTCACGATGCACCCAAAGAAAAATGAAGTTTAAACTATAATTGAAACAATGTAAAATATAACACACGCATGAATCCAGAAGAATAGCTTTTACTAACATCAGGGTACAGACCAGCAAAAAATAAAACATGCTTAGTCCAAGAAAACTATTACCTCCAAATGGCTGGAGGATTTGGCAAGTTGTGGTCCCAAAGCCAGCATGACATAATGGTTTGAGCATTGAACCAACTCTGGAGATCAGAGTTCAATTATCTGTTCGGCTATGAAATGAAACCCACTGGATGATTTTGGGTAAGTGACATACTCTCAGCCTCAAAGGAAAGCAAACCTCCATGGCAAACCTTCTCTGAACAAAGCTGCCCAAGAAAACCCCATGATTCATTTGCCTTATCGTCACCATAAATCAGAAATGCCTTGAAGGCACACAACAGAAATCCCAAAGGAACTTTTTAAAGTAGTGCTTAGTAGTTTTTGGCTCAAGACATTCTGATTGCTATAAAGTGTTTAAAATGGAATATATATATATATATATATATATGCTAAAATTCAAGACACAAAGTTGACTTCACTTTAAAGGGCAAGACGCCAGCATAGAACAAGTGAAGGGACAAAACTTTGCAAGTTCCACTGTCCATTGATAAACTTGTTTTAGGCTTGGGAAGGCAGAGACCTTAAAAAGCAAACAGGAACATGTATTCATGCTCAAAGAGTGCTAGTTTTATTCACTAGTAGAAGGAATAATTACATGCATACATAAGCAAAAAATGGCAACAAGACTGATGGACTGTACAGACTGGTGTTATAAGTTGGCCTCGGGGCAGAGTGGGGGCGTGGTGTTGCACGACACATGCCCCGACACTGCCTGACTGTCATGACATGTGCCTGACTGCACAGCAGGTGGTATCATGGCGCTCCTTTGGCGCTGTGTCCAGATGACGCAGTGCCAAAGGGAGCATCGGAAAGTGGCAAAGGTGCATTTCCCCAGCACAAAAAGCAACGGCATTTTGCTGTTCCTTTTAGCATTGGAGAAAGGTTAGATCAGGGCACAGCATATAGTTGCTGTGGCCCCAATCTGAAAGGGACAGCAGCAGGCCACCCCAAAGGTGCAGTCTGTTTAGACCCTGAATGAATAAATAAATATCCAGTGTTAAAATGGCTTTGATGGATCTAAAAGGTTGTTTTTCTGTGCATTCCAGTGTTACACAATGGGCTAAGATTAATGAAAACCAATTCAGTTCTGTTAGTAAAACCCAGCATGTTGGGTAAAGAGGAAGCATAGGTTATATGTGACTGCTTAAAAGTGAGGTAATGTTTACTAGAAAGATTTTTGTTAATCTTCCTAAATTAGCTCTGATACTAGGGACAAGTGTGTATTTCTGGAAAGGAAACTGGCTAGAAATAGGCCTACGAAAGCACCCACTCATTCTCAAAAGCTTTCCGAAGTCCCATCCAGCTTGTTTGGAAACGCAGCCCACAATTATGTAGGCAGAAGAGGGTTCCAGTGACAAGCAATGGTTGCATAAACTGCATTTATCTCACTAGTGGCAGAGCATAAATAAAGGAAGCAGTTTAAACGCAATAAATTCAGATGGACGGATGCAAGATGGGTCAAAGCACCCAAACAAATGCAGTCATTTCCCATGAGGCAATCTCAGACCATACTCACATTTCAAATATGCTTTTCTCCTTATCCCTGAAACACTGTAACATACATACCTATTCTTGTGCAACAGACTGTGATTTCATTTGTGCAAGTAATTAATCACTTTCTGCACTATCATTCAAATAATTGCAGGTACTTATTAGTTATTGCAATGTCCTCCCACAATTAATGTTACTGTTACATTACTGTATTGTAACATCCTCTCCGCATGAAATGAATGAGTGCCTGTGTATATAAAAGACTAATCTTGCAACTGCTTCCGTGCAATCCCTATACAGTACCAATGTTTGCACAAAAAAATCAGTTGTGTGATATATATCAACTACATGTCGGCTTTCCGATATATTGCTATGAAGGTAAGTATTTATTAAGTAATTTATTAGAGCATGAATTGGCATTATTACCTCTCCAGCACAGAACACGAAACCTTACTAAACAGAATAGGCCTATTGTTCTATTTTCCACTCCTTGTGTTTTGGACTGTTACTTTTTATTTTAGTTTCCATTTTACTGTCTATTAATGTTAATCTTGCAAGTCACTTTGATAACATTTTGTTAAACTCTATTAACAACAAGTCTTTATCTGTGTTAAAACATAAATGTATTATGTATTGCACTTTCCTTGGCCAGTGCTAATGTATCAACCTGTTTATTTTCCCACAATATATTTGCTAAGAGTTCTATGGCATCTTAAACACTTAGTTGTTTTTGATAGAAAGAAGAAAGGAAAAAATACTTGGCAAAGTGTGTTTTCAACCAGAGAACTGTTCAGGGAAGAAAAAAGAGAGACGAAATCTACTGTGAGAGGCTAGGCATAATTTCATATATCAAATGTTTCCAATTACCACCACCATCATCGTACTTATATGCCATCTTTTCAGGATTCATGGTGCCTTACAAACACATAATTAGAATTTGCAAAATACAAAAGTTAAAGGAGTGTTTAAAAATTTAAAGAAGTTAAAAGCACAATCCATTTTTAAAAGCAAAAAACAAAAACAGTTCAACAAAATAGGAGCTAGGAAGTCCGGAGCATTGTTTGGGTGGGACATTGTACATTCAGTCCCCAAAGGCCTGTTGAAACAAAAATTTGAGCCTCTTATAGATATCTGAGCTATTCTTTTTGCATATGAAGAGTATCATCAAGGCAGGAGGCTCCATGCTCAACTATGCATGTTTGTCCTGCATTAATAAAATAGCACTAAAGGGTTTCTTATCCCACACAATGACATTCCAGTCCTAAACATATTTTCTCAGGAACATACCAGAATATTTCAGTATGCTTTGCACTCCAGTATGCAAAGCTCAAAGTAAAATTAAAATGTAATTCTTTCTGTGTGATTAATCAACATCCTTCCTTTTCCCTGTGGCTGGGACCCAATAAAATACTACTATAAAGTAATAATAAAAAAAATAATATAGGTGCCTTATAAATAAAAATATCAAGATAAAAATACAATTTAGAAACACACCAACAAAACAGCACACATCCAGTTAAAAGCCCCTTCAGCTGGAAATGAAGATAGTTGCCATAGGTCTACCTGAATAGAAAGCTCTTTGCCTAGCCTCTATGGGTAGGGTGCTCCATAGTCTGTAGCCGTAGCAGTAATGGTAGTAGTACTAGTACCACTACTTAGTCATAAAAGTAACTGAGATGGTTGTGGGTTGTGTCATGTAGGCAGCAGGCTTGTTTTCGGCAGCTTCAGAGAATATGGCTGCATCTGCATTGTAGAAATAATCCATGTTGACACCATTTTAACAACTGTGATTCAATGCTATGGACTTCTGGGAATTGTAGTTTGTTGTGGCCCCGGAGCTCTCTAACAGAGAAGGTTAAATGTCTCACAAAACTACAATTCCCAAAAATTAATAGCCTTGAGCCATGGCAATTAAAGTGGTGTCAAACTGGATTATTTCTGTAGTGCGGATGCAGTCTATGACACAAATAAAGGGATTCAAATTGCAAGGAAGGAAATTCTTACTAAACATTAGGAAGAATTTTCCTATAGTGAAAACTATTCAAGGGCTCAATAGTCTTGGGATTGTTGGGATTTGGGTTGTCAAACTGTATTGTCTTTTGATGGAGATTTGTTGTAAACTGCTGTGATCTGCATAGGAATAGCGGTATAGAAATAAAATTTCATTCATTCATTCATTCATTCATTCATTCCTCAGAGAGTGATGGAGTCTCTTTCTTCGGATGTCTTTAAATAGAGGTCAGATGGCCTCTCTTGGGAATGTCTTGGCTGTGTATTTCTGCATGGCTGGGCTTTGAACTAGATAACACTTGAGTTTCCTTGAACCCTATGATTCTATGTTCCTATAAACCAATAAAAATATTGTAACTTCTCATTGCTTCAAACCTAATTAAGTGAGCTCTAGTTGGCAAAAGCTTATAACACAATACATTTGACAGTCTTTCAGGTCCCATCAGGCCCTTTGAGTATGAAGTTTGGGAGATCTTTCTGAACTCAGCATCAGGTGAGGAAACTCACTTGACCAGGACTGCTTTATAGCAGGTTTGGCTGGTATGCCAGCTGCATTGCTAGCTGTAGACCAATTGTCTATGTTCTAATGACATTCAGCCTGGACTACCATAATTCTCTCCATGTAGGTTTTCCTTTTTAAAACTGACTGGATTTACAAAAGTGTAATTACAAAAAGTTACTTAAGCAATAAGATCTTCTGACCACTAATTGATTCATAGTAAATGTTTATCATTTCACCAATGGAGTATAAATCTTTTAACTACAGCAAAAGCAACCCATTTAGCCATTGGTGAAAGTCCACATTGCATGTGGGTTTTCTATCCTTTAAGCCACCAAACATGAAGACTTCCACAGTGTTCTTTGCAATTGCCATGACTGAGTACTTTCATTGATCCTCACCTCTATCACAATGTGAGACCTTCATCCTGTCTGACCTGTGTGACACCAACTGTGAAGAACGTCTATATATTCTCAAGGCATATCTAAGGATTTATGCAACTCTTGTTTTCAATGAAAACCACCCCTCTCTATTCTGTGCTGCTACCACAGACACTGGGAATCCAAGCTCTCAAACAGATATTGTTTCCAGAGGCCAAAGGTGTATAAAACAAAAACAAATCTTTATATAAGTTAAACGCATCGAAACAGATTATTTATTATATTTAAAACACCACACAATTCACGCACACTCCTCTCATACTAATTCAGACCAACCATACCAACTCCCAACCAAAACTCTCTTCTTTCACTGCAACCCTTGTCTAACTGAACCTCTGTCAGTCACCAGCCTTATGCAAATCTCCCCAAATGTTCCAACATCAGCACTCACTCCAACTTTTCACCCTCTTCTTTCTCCCAACAGTTTCTTACTTTATACTCTAATATACAATCAACCAGTTCAATGACATTTCCAAATACAAGTCACAGTAACAGAAGAAACAACTATGATGAGCCACTTCTCTACATCTGTTGAAGTATATCTGCTGTGAGTTTTAAGAGTCAGGTGTACTGCAATGTGAAGGAACATGAAAGACTAAAAATAATTCTTGTGACACAAGGTTCAGAAGACAGCACAGACTATAAGTTCCTCATCAATTAGAAAACTTCACAGAGAAAAAGAGTTTTGTAGACAAAGACCTGGTTATACGATCTTGTAGTGTAACACTCTCCAATCCCAAAGCTCTGTATGTTGAGCATTGTATGGGAATGTGGCATATTTTGAATAAGGAAGTTTTATATAGGATTGAAACCAAGCTGTTGGTGACTTTTTTATGTGCTATTTCACATGAGAAAATTTGACCATTTAGAACTGCAAACATCTAACAAATTATGAATTCATAACGTAAAGAACAAACAAGTGAACTATCTTTCTGATATATGCATGGGTTCTTTAACAGGTTAATGACCACACTTGCATTTCTGAGTTGATGAATTGATTAATATTCCAAAGATTAACTTTCCAAGATGCAAAATATTTATGAACAAAAATCCCTTATTTCCTGGCCCACTGGTGTCATTTCTGTTTCGGGGAAGATATTTCCCAACCATCTGTTGATTTTATTCTGCTCTGCATTTTGTACAGAACACATGGCACGTAACAGCTTATCTAGAGCATCCACACACATAAGCCAGTGTCTGTCTCTGGGAAGGGGCAGGAAGGGGTCTAAAGCCTATTCTAAGGTGAATTCCTGCTCCTCGCAGCTTCCAAGAGAGACATTTTGCCATTTCTTTTTGGTGAGACAAGGGCAGGCTGGGAGGACCAGGGGCCACAAAAACAGGCTCATAAGCCAGTTCCTAACAGAGGGCCCACTCCAGTTAAAACAGTAGAAGCATCAGCTACTTGAAATGCATTGTGCCAAATAAAACATAAGTCCAATACACCTCTGAATCTTCCTCTATCAGCAGTTTTTATTGACTCCTTCATTCCTAATACAGAATCAGACCTGCTTGTTATAAAACTGTTCACATAAACATTACTGTTACAGTAACTTAAAACATAAATTTTAAAACTGCAGCAATATAACTGGGAATGCATGTTATCGCTATGACTCAAGGGTTGCAAACCGCTTTGAGCTGAACAATTTCCTCAACATTTAAAAGACAAGCTGACACAATTGATGTAGGTGATCGAGAGGGCAGTTGCGATCCAGCTTCAGACGGTCTTGGATGAAATGGATTATCTGGACCCATTTCAAACTGGCTTCCGGGCGGGTCACGGGGTTGAGACAGCCATGGTCGCCTTGGTCGATGATCTCCGTCTGAGCATCGACAGGGGAAGCGTGTCCCTGTTGGTGCTCTTGGACATCTCAGCGGCTTTCGATACCATAGACCATGGTATCCTTCTGGGGCGCCTGGCTGAGGTGGGAATCGGGGGCACTGCGCTCCAGTGGTTCCGTTCCTACCTCTCTGGGAGGTCCCAGATGGTGCAGCTGGGAGACGTGTGCTCCAGCGAGCGGGCCCTTAAAACTGGGGTCCCTCAAGGAGCCATTCTGTCTCCCATGCTATTTAACATTTACATGAAACCGCTGGGAGAGATCATCCGGAGACATGGGGCGCGGGGTTATCAGTACGCTGATGACACCCAAATTATTTTCTCTATGTCTCCGACTGATGCAGTGACTGAGGATGGCGTCTCTCCTCTCGTGGCCTGTCTGGAGTCAGTAATGGGCTGGATGAGGAAAAACCGACTCAAACTAAATCCAGAGAAAACGGAGGTACTAGTGATAGGTTCCCCCGGGTCAGGAATGGCGGTGATTCCACCTGTCCTGAACGGGGTCACGCTCCCTGTGAAGGACTCTGTGCGCAGTCTGGGAGTGCTTCTTGACTCGTCGCTTCATCTGACTGCTCAGGTGAATGCGACGGTCAAGAACACTTGTTACCAGCTCCGGCTGATTCGCCAGCTGCGCCCATACCTGGACCGGAGGGACCTAGAAACTGTTGTACATGCTCTGGTAACTTCAAGATTGGACTTCTGCAATGTACTCTACATGGGGCAACCCTTATACCAAACTCGGAAGCTCCAAATGGTACAGAATATGACAGCCCGGCTGGTCACTGGCGTATCCAGGACCAGCCACATAACACCTGTGCTTAAAGATCTTCACTGGCTGCCCATTCGCTTCCGAGCTCAATATAAGGCGTTGGTTATCACCTATAAAGCCCTAAATGGCTTGGGCCCAGGGTACCTAAAGGACCGCCTCTCCCCGCACAATCCGCCTCGCACCCTCAGAACATCAGGGCAGCAATTGCTGAAGGTGCCTGGGGTCAGGTTAGCTTCTACCTCTAGAAGGGCCTTTTCCACAGCTGCCCCAGCCCTTTGGAATACGCTGCCCACAGAGCTCCGCTCATCTACCACCCTGGCCCAATTTAGGAAGGACCTCAAAACCTTCCTATTCAAGCAGGCATTCCCCGATTAAATATCCTGCGGGCCTCCCTCCTCTTCCGTGGCCATGAGGATGGGCTAACGGGGCTTTTATTGTTTTTTAGACCATGTATTGTTTTGATTGTTATATGTTTTTAACTTTGTATTCAATTGCACCTGTTGCATCATTGTAAGCCGCCCTGATCTTTTTGGAAGGGCAGGATATAAATAAAGATTTTATTATTTATTTTTTTTATGTAGATACCCCCCCCCCCCCCCCCCTTTGCATTTGGTGTGGACAGCTATTGTCTATCTAGTTGCCCAATGTCAAGGTTTCCCCCAAACTTTTGCATTTTGACTCTTCTGCCCACTTTATGATCCCCAGGGAGAAGTAGAATCTCTGGGTGAGAGGCAACATCAAGGGGGTAGGTTTGACAATCTTTTCTATCTGTCTTGTCACACACCTACCAGGTTTCAATCTGTGCATACATCATACACCCTGAATCCATACTTGGCTCTATCCCTGTTCAGCCAGACTCTTCCCTCTTAACTCTCAAAAATCATTGCTGTCTCTCATAGGACCTTTTCATATGGAGCCTTACCGTGGGTGAAACATTGCTGAACTATTGCAGAAGCACGAAGGCGTGATTGTCCGTCACGCTTCTCAAATGTCATTGAGGTTTCCCGCTTTCCTTCCATTGTCAAATCATTCGCGAGAAGCCATTTTTTGAATACCGGGATGTCCCGTTATTCAAAATAGCTTCTCTGTGAATGCTTCATCAATGGGAGAGAAGCGGGTCACCTCAATGATGTTTGAGAAGCACAACAGATGATCATGCCTTTGCGCTTCTGCAACAGTTCAACAACATTTCACCCACAGTATGTGCCTCCATGTGATAAGAGCCACAGTCTGATCCACCAAACATGTGCGCACCTTCTCTGTTGGTGAACTAAGCCTTGTATTTCTGAGTATTTGAGGGAAAATAAGAATTGCATAGATTGTTGATAATGCTGAAACTCGACTGTACATGCTAAGATTTCCAATATGATGGCCATTCTATACCATATCTAGACAAAGGGAAAATTTCTTCTAAGAAAGAAACATCCTTCCATCATATAACCAAAAAAGGAAAAAAAATATGGATTTCTTTGACCTACAGTGCTTCTGTCACCGATTGAGACATGTCAGCAAGAAATATCGAGAGTCACATCCTCAGTTATCCTCTTCTGCAGAAATCATCTGGCCTGAGAGTAAAAGGAAGTTGTTACTTCTGCTGCTAGTTGCTTTCTAATTTAGTTGTGTTCCTTATGAGAGCTCTTTTGCACTACAGCACTAGTTGCAGTACTCCTTTCTGAACCTAGGCAAACTCCAGAGCTTATAACTTGGAGTGAACTTCCATTTATATACTTCAGAGGCACAGTTTATCTCATGTTGTAATGCCATATTACAGGAGTATGCAAGCATCATGCCTGAATTTTAGACTATAAGAATTAAAAGGCCATAATGGCTAATAAATATGCTGGGGCAGCTTCCTACATTATTTTTACAAGATAGGAGTAATCTTTATACATGAAACTCTCTCCTTCTCTGGCTTTGCTTCGCGAATGAAGATTCAGGAAGGACTCATCCCGCGCTTTGTACAAGCGCGTTGGTGACTAAAAAGGCCAATTCGGGATAAACAGGTCTGGTTGCAGAAAGCACAGCAGAAAGTCTCCTTGGGTGATGTTTCCAGGTTGCGGTTCTTTCTGCATTGTCGTTTCTCTTCGAGGCTCGTTTGGCGTGAGCTTTCGAAGATGGCTGCAGCGTCATGGATAGTGCATCTCCATGCCTCCCGATGCGAGGCCAGGGAGGACCATTGTTGGTGATCTATCTGGCCAAGCCTGAGATGTTGTTTCAGGGAGTCCTTGTATTCTCTTCTTTGGGGCGCCCCTCTTACGCTGACCCGTGGCAAGTTCATCGTAGAATACTATTTTGGGGAGGCGATGGTCCTTCATCCTAGAAACATGTCCTGCCCAGCGAAAGACACATGAAACTAAACAAAAGGTAACTGCCAAACTTTTTAGAAAGAAGGTACATCTAGAAAAAAGCATTTAAAGCAGGAGTGTGAATACTGAGGCTCTCTAGCTGTTGCTGGACTATAATGCCCAACAGACCTATCCAGCATAATCAATGGCAAGGAGTGCTGGGAGTTGCAGTTCAACAACATCAAGATTTATAAGCCTGATCTAAACAGTACCTTAAAATCCAGCAACTCTGGAAAAGTTGTACAAGTATCCACTTACATTTAAGATTTGCAGTAGTGGTACTCAAACTTTTCACCCGTGGGACTTCCCTTTACATTGACATACAGACATTGTGCCCCTCCACTCAATGTAGTATATGAATATGAATGTATCTAGTGTGCGTGTTTTCATTTGCACATTCAATGTTATAAGGAAATAACATTGTTCAAATTAGAACAGGTTTATTTAAGTAAATTCAATATATAAATGAATGCATGTGTAAATTTGACACATAAAAAAGCTTGGGAAGAGGAGGAGGAGGAGGGGTCAGGGCCTCCAAGTCTCATTCCCCCGCCTTGAACAAATCCCCCCCTGGTGGCCTGTCCCATCATTTGAGAACCACTGGCCTACAGCATTATATCTTTTGATCTGAAGAAGAAATGAGTTCTTCAAGAGTGTCTTTATGTAAAAGTCATCTTGAAAGAGGTGTTTGATTATCTGGTATTTGCATTATTTCATATCACAATTACGACTGTATTATATTTATTAGGGGTATGCAGTGATCAAGCAACTGAGATTAGACGCCTAATTTGAAAAATGTTTTGATTCACCTTGAACCAATGTGAAACCCATCTAGTTCAATTTGGGGGCTGAATCTTGACTTGGGCATTAAATCACAGTTTGGAAATACAGTGGGTCCTTGGAATCCACTGGGGTTTGCTTCCCAGACCACCACCCCCCCCCCCATGGATATTAAAATCTGTGGATGCTCAAGTCGCATTAAATACAATGGCACAGTGAAATGGCATCCCTTATATAAAACAGCAAAAATCAAGGATTGCTTTTTGGAATTTATATATTTTTAAAGTATTTTCAAGCTGTGGATGCTTGAGTCTGTGGATGAAGAACATTGTTATTGGAAATAAATAAATATCACTTTTTGTTCTTTGACAGAAATGGATCCTATTTTCAGAAGTGGTTTTCCAAGTATCTCAATGGGAAGGGATGACCCCAGCCAAATTTCAGACAAAGAAGTAGAGGTATTCTTTTTGTGTCAGGTACCTTTAATCTTTTTATAACAAACAGAAAGTGAATATGATAATATTATTTAAAATATACAGGATATACAGGACACAGAATAACAAGAATAACCTAAAACAATTTGATATGATTGATAACCAACCATATAATACAATATAGAATAAAACAAGCATGAACAAATTTCATAATAATACAAAGTAGAATAATAGAAAACACTATAACTAAGCACTGCAAATGTATATATGAGAAGGACAGCTTAATCCAAAGAACTCAGTCCAAGTAAAATTTATAGGCAATGGAATATAGGTTAATCTCATACAGACTAGCAATGACAGCTGCATAGTAAAGAATAGCTGAAACCTAAATGTTGAAGTCCATGATGAACAAAGGTGTCATAAACACATTACAGTCTATTCCATGATTAAGACAACTATATATAGTCAACAACAACTCTTGCATCATTGGCAAATAGTTGAAGGTTGTAATGGACAACTGTACTAAATGACTACTCCTGGAAATGTAGTGCCATTTCAATTAATCTTCATCGGTAATTAGATGAAAGTAGCATTTCCCATAATTATGTAAAGGTCATAGATAAAATATTCCAGGCTCCAAAGATGCTGAATGGTGTAGAAATTAATCATAGCAAACAAAGTATAATGAAAACTAAATATAAAACAGTACACTTACCACCTGACAGATGAAGCAAGCAGTATTTGCACATACAAGTAAAGAAGTTACCCATTTTTAACAAATCAACCCAAGTTAATGCATATAGCTCCCAGGTACTTTGATAACAGAACTGCCAAGCTTTAAAGAGACTAATTAAAGGCACAAAACAGACAAAGTGATGTACACAATCATGAGTAATGCAAAGAACAATGTAGGAGCAGTGCTCTAGAAAAATGACTTCCCATTATTAAGAGACCCTATGAACATAGTGGACAAAGGGTTTCTAAATATGCAAATAAATCGCTTATTATATGGATATATGTATCCAAAAGACCTCTTCTTGAAGGAGCCTATTCTGCAAGGAGATCTATTCAACAGAGCAAGGCTGGACCCATCTGATGAAAACAACAACAGCACAAAGACTCGGGCAAATGTTTAGATTTTATGAAACAATAACTGAGGGGGCAGTCTAAGTTATGATTTCAAACTTTACTTTTATGTTCAATAACTCTTGATTTAAGGGATCTTGGTGTTTGAACTACACGAATTTTTGAGCACAGACACAGGATAATATACGCCACATGATCTGAGTTGCAACTGGTAAAAGGTTTTAACACTTTCTTAATGGCAGGGTGTATGAACTGCTTAATCTGTAAACATTGCTGGGAACAAGAACAATGTTTCTTGGCCCATTGTACATAAGGTATTTGCTTAAACTGAACCAAGTCAGTGTCAGTGTGTACTAATATATCCTACAAATTGGATTACATAAACCAGAAATAGGTTTACCCCATCCAGGGATATTTTTAATCAAATGCCAATATTTGAAAATAATTTGGTTTATCTTATGAGAAACATGATTAAAAGAAAGAGACCAAATAATTGTGCCTTAGAGCTTTTTTTGTACTAAGGAGGATATTTTTTTTTAATTTGAGTCATGGAAATATAATTAGGAAAGTCTCTATCTGCCAGTTCTTGTGAGAACTTATCAGCATTAGCTTTGTTATGGGTATGCATAGTACAATTGCTTTTAAGTCATAAAAACTGAGAATAGGGCATATTTTTTCTTTTGCTGGTAAGGGGGACAACTGAACTAAAATAATGCAAGACAGAGTTTCTATCAGAAGGTTTTGGAATCATGAATATACTTATCGGGACACCAGAAACACAAGCTCATTGATGTTGAAATGACAAGTTAACTTTATATGGGTATTATAATGATAATAAAAGTAGTAGTGTCACCCTTTAAAGCTAAATTTGTGATTATTTGTATTTTTATTTATTTCATTTTTAGGCCCCCTTTCTCCCAGAAGGGGACCCAAGGTGGCTCACAAGATAAAAATATTTTACAAAATTTGCAACAAAATTGAAAAACAATTAAAACCATCTAATTAAAACAGTATAAAATTAACATAAAAACATACAGAAGTTAAAAACATATCTAAAACACACACCGCATACAAAAAACTCCTCTCATGATTATATATTTTAAAGCCTATCTGAATAAAACGTTTTGCTTGCTGGAGAAAAGAAACCAGGGAAGGGGCCAGCTTAGCCTTCCACAGAAGGGCATTCCAGAAGCTGGGAACAGCCACCAAGAAAGCTTTCTCTCATGTCCTCACCAAGCAAGATGGAGACTGTGATGATGGTGGGACTGAGGGAGAGACTTCTCCTATAGATCTTAGTAAATAACTTGTATGGTCACTAATGAGAGACCCATTATGTCTCTCCAGTTTATCAATATCTCACAAAGCCATATCTTTGAAAGCAGAGATACGATTATTATTCCCCAGAGGAGTGAATTTAGATTTTGATTTAAACCTGGAAGAAGAATTTTGTGATGAGATCCTGAAATGGTAATACAGGGACAAGATCCTACCACAAACCCAGATGACAACACATCTACTCTGGGATCAATATTACACAGACCAATAACTTTACCCACAACATCAGAGATGCACTTACTTGTTCTTCTTCCAATCCAATACAAGCCATCTTATACCAGCCATGCCCCTCTACACTCTACTTTGGACAATTGGGGCAACGTCTGTGGAAAAGAATTAATGGACACAAATCTAACATTAGAAATAACATTATCCAAAAACCAGTTACAGAACATTTCAAGCTTTCTGGATGTATACTAAAGGATTTACAGGTCATGGTCCTTAAACAAAGAAATGACAAAGGAAGTTGAGAAACAGCTAAACTGAATTACATTCATAAATTCTAGTCCATCAGCAAAGGTATGAACACAGACAATGAAGATTATCACACAGGAGTCATCCCATCCTTGTCCTGTCGTTCCAGCATGATCATTGAAAGGACTTTCAGACAATGTCACACAGATCCAATCATTAACCCTTCCAAGAAGCATGAATGACAGCGATCGTTCAAAAGACTTTCAGATGAAAGTTGCACAGATCCTGTCATCAACCCATCATTAACCCATCATGAAAATGACATTGTCCAGCATTTTGCATTAACAGAAGTTCATGTTATTGCAATGCCACTTTAATGGCACGATTAGTGCTACGATTTGAATCGGCGCTATGATTTTGTGCTATCGCAGTCACGGACAGGTTAATGATGGGATAAGGATGTGGAGTGATCCCATCCCTATCTCATCTGTGTGTGATAATCTCCACTGGCTTCATGACAGATTACCTACGATATATTAATACAAGAGTCCTTGCTACTGCACATATAACAAAAGGAATGTTCTAAGAGAGAGTTTCAAACCCAGGGAATCTTGACTATAGTTAGCAGATTTCTTGCTTTCATACATCAACACTAACTGGCCACTGTAAAGATCTGAAAGACTTGTATCACCTGCCCAGGCCTTTGAACATTTAGGGCAAGGGTCATGATTTTCATTTTTCTGGTTCCTATTATATTCTATCCAACTGCCACAACTATATGGTTTATACCTGAGGCCTTAATACCACTTGACAGTGCATTTGAAGGTGTAGGTTTATATCCATGGAAGCTCATGCAAAAATAAAAACCAGGTGCTGCCACTTTCCCCCCCTCTTCAAATAATAGAGTTAGCACTAGCTGAGAGACCTGCAAACTTCTAGAGGTAAAGGTAGCCCCTTGACATGAATGTCTAGTTGTTAATCAACTCTAGGGGCGGGTTCATCTCCTTTTCTAAGCCGAAGAGCCAGCGTTGTCTGAGGATTGCTCTAGTG
Organism: Sceloporus undulatus; assembly: GCF_019175285.1. Classification (NCBI taxonomy): domain Eukaryota; kingdom Metazoa; phylum Chordata; class Lepidosauria; order Squamata; family Phrynosomatidae; genus Sceloporus; species Sceloporus undulatus. The sequence continues at coordinate 149,803,290 of NC_056524.1, read as the reverse complement.
GTCATGTGGCCAGCAAGACTGCACCGAACACTGTTACCTTCCCACTTAAGTGGTACCTATTTATCTATTTGCATTTGCATGCTTTCGAACTGCTAGGTTGGCAGAAGCTGAGTCTAGTGACGGGAGCTCAGCCCATCAAGCAGTACTTGGGCCTCGAACTACAAACCTTCTGATCTTCTGATCATCAGAATTGGCGTCTTAAGCACTAAGCCACTGCATAAGTCAATTGAGAACTTGGAGGGGATTTCCCCCCCTTACCTCTCCCAAATATTTGTGGGGGCAATAAACAGCAAAACAGTCCTGCAATGGATCACTTCAACATCCCTGGCTTCAGAGCATCAAGACTGTAGAGCCCTGGTAAAACCATCTGTTGTGACTGCAACAACCTAAAGATGTCAGTCACAAAACCATATCCCTCCTCTTCTTGTTCCTTTTCCTGTTTCAGTGCACCACTTTCTTCCTATGGACAAAACAAATTTATTTGTTGGTTTTTTAAGTGGTTGTTGGTCTCTATGCCCCCAACCCAATTGCTGACAAAGCATCAAAATGATTCTGAAGTCAGATTCGCTCCACTTCAGTAGAGGTGGTTTGATTCAGTAGTCTCCCAAATCTTTACAAATCAGCCCAGGTTGATACTGGATTTGATTCTGAACAGAATGGATCCAAAACATATCCATAATATTTATCAATCACCTTGGATGCTTCCAAAAATGAGAAAATTAAAAATAATAATCTGAAAATGATATGACAAAACAAAATAAATGTGTTGGCATGAAATAGTGGTTTGAGCATTGGAAGATGATTCTGGAGACCAGGGTTTGAATTCCCTCTTGACCATAAAAACTCACTAGGTAACACACTCAGCAAGTCACATACTCCCAGCCTCAGAAAAATCCATGATAGAGTTGTCTTAGGGTCCTCATAAATCAGAAATTACTTGGACTTCCGGTTGAGACGTCAAGGCGAGTGGAGGCAAGAAGTTTGTTCTGCCTCCATAGGTCCGCTGCGGACTTGTTTAAGGCTTCAAGTACATCAGGTTGGAGCCAGTAAAGTCCTCGAATTGAGGAAGATTCGGGGCGAGGGCCTGCAGGGGTCTCTAGAGCCTATCTACCCCTCAAGCCGGGGAGCCGTCTTGGGGAGAAAATAGGGCTCGAGAAGAGTCGCAAGGCAGCCGCCGCAGCGTGAGCCTAACCTTCGGGTTACAGTCCTGGCTCCAACTATTATATATTAAAGAAACCTTGTCATGACCCAAACAAGGTTTTGTTTGTTTGGAAGATCATATTTGGATTGGTAAATACCCAGAAAGAACTTTGTGGACAGGTTTTTTTCCTGGTAAGACGGAGAAGGAAAGTGCTGCAATAAACGGATTTATTTAATTAATTCTCCGAGGGTTCCCAGAGATATTGTTGGAAGAGTTTGAGGCTGAGCTCGAGGCTTTCAAGGAACGAATTCACATTAATAAGAACATTGTATACACTGTATTGAAATTGGTTTAAAGGTACTGAGAGAACTTCTAATTGACTCAACGTTTATTGAAAAAGGATTGATAGAGGAGAGTTTGTTAGAGTCAGCTGGAAGAAACTGGCATAAAGCATAGAGCGTTGAGGGAAGATTAAACACACCTGAAGCGACTCCCCATAGAGAAGCTTGGGAAACAGCTTCTTTAAGGTGGGATATTGCCTTATAGGTGAGCTATAAGCTTTTTTTCGCTTTCTCAGCTTGTTGTTTGATTCGGACTGAAATAAGGAAAGAATTGGAGATTAAATTGTTCTTATCAATGGAGACAAGGCAAGCTAAAAACAGAAAAGATAATATGAGCTGGTCTTTGCCAGGGAATAGAAGAGACTCGCTAGAAAAGACTAATAAACAGAATGACTTAAACGTAATAATATTAGAGGAACTACGAGAATTTAAGAAGTCTTTTAAAGCAGAAATAAGGGAAGAACAGAAGAGCTTAAGGGAGGAAATAAGGCTAGACCTACAGACGGAAATTTATGGATTAGCAAAAAAAATTGACAGTCTGAATAATGAATTTAAAGAAATTAAGGAGGAAGTCCAGGTGAATGTGAGAAAAACGAAAGAACTAGAAAATAAAATTGAGGAGATAGCGAAAGTTCAAAGTAAAGAAGAAAAAGCTCTTTGGATACAAGAAAAGAAACAGAGGGATAGAGCTATAAAAATCAGAGGCCTCCCAGAGGTGGAGGGGGAAAACTTGGAAGAAAGAATAATACCAGTTCTTGCTAGCTTTTTGAATATCTCGCAGGACCTGCTCAATGTGCAAATCGACAGGCTATTTAGAATTTTTTCTAAAGTAGCTCAAGAAAAGGGACTTCCGCGTGACATTGCAGTTTGTTTTAATAATCTGAGGATCAGAGAAAGGATCATTCAAAAGAACTTTGATGAAGGATTAAACATAGACAATGTGGAAGTGGAGATATACAGAGACCTACCGCTGCCTATTTTGAAACAGAGACAACAATATAAATTCCTTACATCATTGTTACAAAAAAGGAACATCAACTATAGGTGGGGAAATATTGAAGGCGTAGTTTTCACGTTCAAAGAAAGAAGATATAAAATTAACTCGCTGGAAAAGGCCAAGGACTTTTATAGGAGACTGCAGCAGCGCGCAGACAAGGGAGAGGAGGAAGTCCGAAATGCCCCGGATGAAGTAAGAGAATTCACTCTCTCCAAGAAAAAGAAAGCGGCAGAGGAAAGAGAAAACGAAGTGACAAAAGGGGATCTGAGTGATGATGCTCAGACCCTAGAAAAAGATTTACTACTGGGAATACTGGAATAGAAACGAGAAGGCTACATTGCAGGTGAAATCCACTACTTAATTCTACGTGTTTTTTTGCTCTTTTGTTATACTAATAATTATTTTTAAGAGAATTGTGGAATTGTTAAAATGTTTACCATTGCCTCTTGGAATGTTGGGGGGATTAACAAAGAAAGGAAGAGGAAACAATTTTTCCATTTACTGGAAAAAAGGAAATACGATGTGGTCTGCTTACAAGAAACTAAGATAAGAAGTGGGGAACTAAAATATTTTAAAAATCCAAAATTGGGAAACTGCTTCATAGCGGCCACAAATAAGAAAAAAAGGGGCTGTGTAATTTTTATAAATAAGAAATGGGATGCAAAAGAAATTTGGTCAGATTCAGAGGGAAGATATGTGATAGTGGAAGTCAGCACTGGAATGGAGGTGCTGACGATAGTAAATCTTTATGGTCCGCTGGAGCGAAAAGAAAATTTCTTTACAGAGCTTAATGAGAAATTAATGGAACTTGGCAAAAGAACATTAATATTGACAGGAGATTTCAATGGCGTTTTGAAAGTGAAAAGGGATAGGAGATCTGAGAAAAAGTTGAAAACATCCCAGGGGAGACTTCCTAAAAGTTGCTTTGAATTAATGACTGAGCATGACTTAGAGGATTTTTGGACGCATAAATATAACGATAAACAGGGGTTCACTTTTTATTCTGAAGTCCACAAATCTTGGTCCAGGCTAGATCTTTTTTTAATATCAAAATCAGTGTTATATAAAGCTAGAGAGATGGAAATTGACCCTAAAACTTTCTCAGACCATAGCCTCATTGAGCTTACTATGAATTTAGATAATAAAAAGACTAATAGTTGGAGATTACAAGATGAGATGTTGAAGGATGAGGACCTAGTTCTTTTCTTGAAAGAAGAAATTAAAGCCTATTTTCGAATTAATGAAACTAAGGATGTCAAATTAAATACTGTATGGGATGCTGGAAAAGCGGTTATTAGAGGGCTATTGATTAAAAAACAGGCAGAACTTAGGAAGAAGACAAAAGCTAGAGAGGAAAAACTTTTAGAGGAATTGAAAAATAAAGAAAAATTATTGAAACAGCAGCCATCAAATACAATATTAGTGAATGAAATAAAAACAATAAGAAGTCAACTTCAAATTAGAATTAACGAAGAGTTAGAAAGAGACCTCAGGAGGAATAGGCTGAACTTTTTTGAAAATGGAAATAAAGTAGGAAGATGGCTGGCCAGGAAAATTGAGGGACGGCAGGAAAGGAAAAGAATTACGAAATTGATAGTAGATGGTAAAAGCATAACAACACAAACAGAATTGCTAAAAAAGTTTCGAGATTACTATGGAAAATTGTATAGTCAGGGTGAGGAGGATCCAAATCTTGAAGCCAGATTTAAAAACTATTTAGACAATTCTGGAATAAAGAAGATAACACAGGAACATAGATTAATTCTTGAAGCCAAAATTACTAAACAAGAGATTTTAAATGCTATCTCTAAATTAAGGGAAGGGAAATCCCCTGGAAGTGATGGCTTCTCAGCTTGTTATTACAAAATATTCAAGTCGGAACTGTTAGATCCCCTGCTAAAACTTTTTAACTCGATAGAAGAGGAATGTATCCCTCAAACATGGGAACAGGCAATGATTACGCTTATCCCTAAGACGGAAAAAGGCAGTACGTGCATGGCCAATTATAGACCTATTAGTCTTTTAAATGTAGACTATAAAATATATACAACGATTTGGACAACAAGGCTAAAAAATATATTGAATGACATAATCGGAAAGGAACAGAACGGGTTTTTACCCGGTAGGCAGATAAGAAATAATATTAGAACTATCCTAAATAGCCTGGAATATTATCACGTGAACAATGACAAACAATGTGCATTGATTGCAGTTGATATGGAAAAGGCCTTTGATAACTTAAGCTGGAATTTTTTATTCCATGTAATAAAAATCAGAGACATGGGAGATAAATTTATTAGATCAATGGGGCAACTTTATAAAAGACAAAAAGCAGTGGTGATAGTAAATAACGAAAGGTCACAAGAGTTTGAGGTTAGAAAAGGCGTGAGACAAGGCTGCCCAATATCACCGCTACTTTTCATACTAGCGATAGATGTCTTATTAGAGAAAATAAAAACTAACAGACTAGTGGAAGGAATTAATATTAAAGGATACCAAGTTAAATCTAAAGCTTTTGCAGACGACGTGGCATTAATATTGGAAAACCCGCTTCAAAGTATAGAGCCGCTAAAAGGGGAACTAAAGATTTTTGGCCAGCTAGCAGGTTTGAAAATAAACAAAGACAAAACAGTTATGATAACCAAAAATCTTTCCCCAAAAGAAGAAGAAAGGCTAATGCAAAAGTCAGGGTTTAGAATAGTAAAGCAAATGAAATATTTGGGAGTGACTATTGCGAAGGACAATTTAAGATTATTTGAAAATAACTATGGCACTAAATGGAAGGAAATTAAAGGTGATATCCGGAGGTGGAATAGGCTAAATTTATCTCTTCTAGGAAGGATAGCGGTTATTAAAATGGTAGTTCTACCAAAACTAATGTTTCTTTTCCTAAATTTACCGATAGCTATAAAGAATAAGCAATTTAAGGAATGGGAGGCGGAATTGAATAAGTTTATTTGGAAGGGAGCTAAGCCCAGGATTAAGAGTGCTATTCTAAAAGACTCTAAAGAAAACGGGGGTTACACGCTCCCGGATTTGCAGTTGTACTACTGGGCTAGTAGCCTCATGTGGATTCAAAACTGGGTGAAGTTAACAGATGAAGAGGTATTAAAATTTGAGAGTATTCAACTGAGATTTGGATGGCATGCGTTTCTTTGTTATGAACAATTGAAGAAGAATAAGGATTTTGCAAATCACCCAATAAGGAAATCGTTATTGAACACATGGGAAAAAGTAAAAA
>NC_056524.1:149795682-149797470 GCF_019175285.1 Sceloporus undulatus | reverse complement strand
CCATTTAAAGGTACACAGACTGCTTCTGTGTTTCTTTTAATGGTAAATGTATCTGTGCACATTCCACTTCAGATTATTAACTATTGTGAGGAGGGGAGATATAGTTTCGTTGTTTATTTGCCTCATTTAACACCTAAATATTTTTCCATCTTTGTCCCCATTTAAAGGCCTCATCTGTTTTGGATTTTCACAGCTACATTACTATACTGTTTAAAGAGACATGGAGCATAACAGCAGACTTTTTTTTTTATACTAAAGGGACAGCAAATTTTGACTTGCTATCCTTTGGCAATTTTCAGGACCACTGAGTCCCTCTCCTTCCCTGAGTTTTCTGCATATGTATTGTAGTCTTTGGATCTTTACAGAAGCAGCACCACCACCTTCAAGAATCCCACTCTTAAGAAAATTCTGCATGCTTGGTCCATGCTTCAAAGCCCACTGTAAGGTGGCCCCTCTGCTCTCTTGAGTCTAGCAGGAGGTTCTTGCATCATGTTGAGTATCAAGGGAACTTGCCATTGATCAGCTGATGAGTAACTGGGTTTGTGGTGGTTCCATTGTACAGGTCTGACAGGTGTACCTTTTCATATTTGGTGGTTTGGAGGAAATAGCTTATGATCTCTTCATAAGCAGCCTTCTAATTAAGTATTTGTGTTTGCTTGAAATGTAATGTTTGAATTTGTGACCTATTGCCAGTCAGCGGTCAGTCTTCGCTGACAAATAAGTTAATCAGTAGGTGATTCAGCAGCATTGTGTGATTAAATACTAAAGTTCTACAAGGAAAGGGCAAACCAGTATCTTGCCTTAGTTTGAAAGACTGGGGCATAGTCTTGCAAGCCCTTGTCTTAATCTGTCTGCTCAGTTGTATCAAATGAGCACAGTATCCTTGAAGTTAGTGTCTTTAAGGAAAATAAATGCAGTAACCACATATTCTTAACCTGAATAACCTGAATGAAACTGTCAAATAGTCAGAAAGTTGGCTCAGGTATAGACAAAAAAATCCCGCACTAGTCACTGGTGTTTGGAATGAGGCCATGTTTGCCTCCTTTCAACTGTTCTTGCTGGTATCCCACAATACTTCTAGCTGTATAGATCTCTGGCTCCTTGCTGAATTATGTGGGATTATGTCAGCAGGCTACAGTTTCACCGTTATGTAGGACTTTATGTTCTTCTCTCTTGCCAACAGAGGACAAGGTGCTACACCACTAGCCATGCAGAAGGCCCAACATGTGTCCCAAGCGTTGGATTTACTAACAGCAAAAGTGGAGAATGCAGCACGCAAGCTGGAGGCCATGACCAACTCTAAGCAAGCGATTGCGAAGAAAATTGATGCTGCTCAGGTACTCAGTCATACTGCTAAATTATGGTGGAGGCTAACAAACTGAAGTACATTATTCTCAAATTAGGTTCTCCTTTGATGACTTGGATGTATTTCAATCAGAACAGCATACAATGGGCCCTTGGTATCTGCTTGGGTTTGGTTCCAGGACCCCCCGTGGATACCAAAATCCATGGATGATCAACTCCCATGATAATCAATGGCTTAGTAAAATGGTGCCCATTATATAAAATGGAAAAAGCAAGGTTTGCTTTTTGGAATTTATTTTTTTAAAAATACTTTCAAATCATGGATAGTTGAATCCATGGATTAAGAGGGCCAACTGTATTTTATTTTAGTTATAACAGTGAATTTGACCCTTGGGGTGACCCTTTGTTTATTTCATTTCTATAACACTTGTAGTGAAATTCTCTGCTTTTAAAACTACCAAAATGTCTATAAGCATGTGTGTT
>NC_056524.1:149789662-149795582 GCF_019175285.1 Sceloporus undulatus | reverse complement strand
TTAGCTATTCCCCCTAATTTGGTATCATCTGCAAATTTGATAAGTATGTCCAACATGATGGCTGGTCTTGATTCTTCAGACTGTTCTTCAGCTGTTCTCACGGTGCACTAGTCTAACCCAGGCAGACACCTTGTGAGTAGGTACTACTAGCAGAAAGCCTTGCTCATCTCAACATTGTTTCTCAACACTTAAAGCTTCCTTATTTCACTGAGTCTGTGTATACTCAGAGCCCAGGATAATACATTTTCTACAAACAGGAGTGTATCTGTGTGGAGTCTCCTCCTTTGGAAGTTTTTAAACAGAGGCCGGATGACCATTTGTCAGGGATGCTTTGATTATGTCTTACTGCATGGTTGGGTTGTCTCTCCCAACTCTGATTCTATTGGAAAGAAAAAGTCAATGAGGTGCCAAGTGGCTTTTGTTTTTTGGGCAGTTTGATCCTGACTTCATGTCCTACTGTTAGGAAGTCTCTCGCTTAGGAGAATTTTAATTAGCTCAAATATAGCCAAGAGGTGGCCCTAAAAAAACCACGTGCCGGAATTGGGTCCCAACAGTGTATACAGAGGTCGCCAGTAAGCCCCAAGAGAAAGAGATGCCGATACCAACTAGGTCCAGTTAAAAAGGTAATGTTTATTAAAGCACTGGGAAAACGACATAGCAAAAGGGGAACACACACACACACACACACACACACATATTCAGTGCTACAGCAGGGAGATGGGTAAGCTCAGGAGATAGGTTTGAGAAAGAGAGGCACCACTAGGGAATACTACCTTAGAAGTCCTCTCTGGGAAGTGTAATGAAGCTTGGATGGATAGTGGATCATGGTCGCAGGAGAGCGTGGAAGAGGGCTGCGGGAGCTGAGATCAGAGTTCAAACTGGTGTGGACCAGCTTGCAACCTGGTAATAGCACAAGGAGGGTCCAAAAACCCGGGGTTCTTATAGTGTGAAATGTAGCTGGAGTCTAGGGAGACTTGCTAGACAAAGGTGCTGATTGCTTGGGCTTTGTTAAGCCAAGAGCCAGTAATGTGTTGCACAATGCATTTAGGTCTGGACACAATTCCGAGGGACATCCGACTTGATTACTGAGTCATTGTATGGTTTTAATCTGTATTTTGAAATGCTTTTATTGAAGTTTTATTTATGTATTGCATTATGTATTTATGTATTGCAATTTTTATCCTGTATTTTGTATTCGATATTGCAATTTTTACCTGTATACCACTATGATCAACACGGAATAGCAGTTTATAAATAAAACTTATTATTAAAACTTATTATTATTATTAAGCTGATCACTGGCTCATCAGGTGTGAAGCCAAGTCTATTGTCTTACTTGGGCAAGCAGTGGCGATTCTGGTTTGGCGACTCCCAAACTTCCTGAGGAGACTTTCCAATTCTATCTCTTTCTAGGAACTCTGCCTCTGCAAGGCGAGTTGCCTACATGGTCTCCTTGCCTTTGGCTTAATGGTGGGTCCTCTATGGAGTCAGTCAGGGGTCATAGTACATACCACATATACCCAACATTTTATTAGAACCAAATTTGATAACACTACCAATTATGTTTTCTAGGATAGGTATGTAGGAAATGACTACAGCTGCTAGCTGTTAGACAAAAAATGTTGGATCCTGGAAAGAAAGATACAGTTTGTTGTTTGTGCTGCAGTGGAGCTCTGGTTTAAATCACGGAAACTGGATTATCTGCAATGACTAAAAGCTTCATTCCAAGGACTGTTTCCCCAATCAGATTACTAGACCTCTGCCGCTGCTTTGAAGTAAAGAAAAAAGATATTATGAGATCTCATCAGAGATCTCTGGCACATCACTCATCTTTTGGCCCTGGGATTCTCTTTTTGGCTCATTTGCCATTTCTTCATGCTTCATCTAAAGTGTGAACTGATTGAGATTGTCTGGAGACACTGCAGCTGTTCTCTTGTTTCACTGCTCATTTGCTTCTTAGGACCAGATTTACCCTCTAGTTCTGATGAATAGGCCGCAGTAAATTTCCAAAGTTCTTTTTCCTCCTTGCCAGCGCAAAGCAGTACAGCTCTGCTGTACCAAACAGTGTAAACCTTTGTTTTCTGGGCTAGCAGTCTTGGCAAACTGCAGGAAAAGCTCATGGTAGTGCTTAAAGAGCTAGGCATCATTGGAGGGCACTTGCCTTGCAAAGATCTGTATGGGAGAAAATAGGATGTATACAGTGCGCGGGCACGCTTTACGCAGTCTTGAGCGTACACGTTCAAGCTTCGGGGGCACAAGGGGCGCCACGTCCCATTCAAATGAATGGACATGCACGCCTGTGGCGCCCTGTGTGCTTCTGTGCCACTGCGCTGCTGCGCACGAGCCCCAATGTTTCTAATGGGGCTTGAGCATAGGCAGAATTTGCCTTACGCGGGAGGGGGGTCCAGAACGGATCCCCGTGTAAGGCAAGGGCCGACTGTATTTGCATGTTTTTAGTAAGCATCTGAAACTAAGAATAGTTGCAGCAAACCCCATTTTTAAGGGAAGAACATTCTGTGTTTGCGCACGCATGTACTTATGCAACTGCAACAGATATGTAAATTTACAGCTTCTGGTCTAGATTTTGGTTTTTAGAGGGATGAGGGAGTGACATGATCCAGTCTTTTTAATATTCCAGGAAAGATTGTAGGTACGTATATAATAAATCTAAGTGAAAGGTTGGCTATAAAAAATGTCTAATGGAGGGGAGGAAGGAATTTAATTAAACCGTTCTCCCGCTTTGCTTTTTGACACAATTATTAATATGTTTTAGATTAATGATATCTGAGTGTCACCTTGAGTTAACAATTTACTAATAAAGAAGAGGTGTTCTTAGAGGCAGAAATTTTGTAGCTCTCATGAATTTTTGGTTTTCTCTGCCTTCTCTTTCCACATTATCACTGGTGTTGTATGACATGGGGCTTGTCAGTTAGAAAGGCAAAATGTCATCTTCCTTATTTTGGTAAAGTTTACCTCTCTGTGTGTATATATGTGTGCCTTCAAGTCACTTGCTGACATATGGTGACCCTATGAAATTCTTGGGGTTTTCTTAGGGAAGAAATACTCAGAGGTGATTTTACCAGTTTCTTTCTTCTGAAATATAGCCTAGAGCACCTGGTATTTGTTGGTGGTCTCCCATCTCTAACAGAGGTGACTGTGCTTAGCTTCCAAGATCAGACTGGACCTGAATCATAGAGTTGGAAGAGACCACAAGGGCCATCCAGTCCAACTCCCTGTCATGCAGGAAATCACAATCAAAGCATCCCCGACAGATGGCCATCCAGCCTTTGCTTGAAGATCCCCAAGGAAGGAGACTCCACCACTCTCCGAGGGAGTATGTTCTACTGTTGAACAGCCCTTACTATCAGGAAATTCCTCCTAATATTGAGGGGAATCTCTTTTCCTGTAGCTTGCATCCATTGCTCTGCGCCCTGTTTTCTGGAGCAGCAGAAAACAAGCTTGTTCCCTTCTCAATATGACATCCCTTCAAATATTTAAACAGGGCTATCATATTACCTCTTAACCTTCTCTTCTCCAGGCTAAACATCCCCAGCTCCCTAAGTCGTTCCTCATAGGACATGGTTTCCAGAGCCTTCATTGTTTTAGTCGCCCTCCTTCGGACATGCTCCAGTTTCTCAACATCCTTTTTGAAATGTGGTGCCCAGAACTGGACACAATATTCCAGTTAGGGTCTGACCAAAGCAGAATAGAATGGCACTATTACTTCCCTTGATCTAGACACTATATTTTGTTGAGGCAGCCTAAAATTGCGTTGGCCTTTTTAGCTCTCGCATCACACTGTTGATTCATGTTCAACTTGTGGTCTACTTGGACTCCTAGATTCCTTTCACACGTAGTTTCATTCAGCCAAGTGTCCCCCATCCTATATCTGTGCATTTCATTTTTCCTCCATAGGGTGGAAATATCATCCTTTTAGGGCACAACGACTCAGCTGGAAATGAAGTAAGAGTATTTTCTTGAAGGCAATTCCTCAAGGCCCCTTGGCTAAAGTTCAGTGACTTCTAGTACAACTGAAACAGGCAACAATGATAAGCGGATAGCTGACTTCCTAAACATGCAGTCGTGTAATCTTGTGTATCATCTGGTTCCCCATTAAGTACTTCAGAAAAAGTGAGAAGCTAAAACACTGAACTGCTAGATCATAATTATGCTAGGAAAATCTGTATGAGCTCTTGCTGGGAACTGAAGTTAACAGGGAAAACATTTTGGTTTAGTGTAGCCATGTTCGGTATAAGTAAGCCATTATATTTGAACTGCTAATCTCTTCTCTGTAAAATGGACACAGTAATATTGTTAAAAATAATACATTATACCTCACCAAGCTAGCGAAGCTTTAGACACTGAACTGGTGTGATGATAGGGAATGTTTAGTGTATCATTCACCTTCAGTGCAGGATGAGCATACATAGTAAAATAAGTAATATCAGCATAAAAATAACATTAAAAACTAAGCAAGCCATAAAACTGTGCTGTGCTTTAAATTATCAGCCTCCCTATTACTGGTCCCTGGTCCTACAGAGAAGGGGATTACAAAATCAGATTGAAGTAACTGTTCAGTGTAATGTAGTGGCTCAGGAGACAGAAGGAATATAGCATAGACTATAGGGAAAATAGCAGAGGAGAGAGAAAGAGAGGTGAAGTAGGTAGTCAGAGAGGTGATTGTGAATAAATTTGACATATTTTAAAGTGGAGGACCTGTATACTTTGGGAAGCCTAGTCAGGTGAAGAGGAAGCTAAAAGAAGTGGTACTTAGGTCTCAAATCTAGACTGGAAGAAGAACCTGTGGGTCAGATGCACCCCTTGAAGCCTCCCAAAGCCCCCAGAGGCCAATTAAAAAAAATTCAGATAAGCTCAGCTCAAAATTACTGCAGTCATTTTTTTCCTATTCCATGTACCCTCCCCCCAAAAGATAAAAAAAAATACCCACCCCAAAGAGGCTTAAAATCAGCTGAAAATGAAAACAGAAATGACACAACATGACTTCCAGTTGTGTCAGTGGACACGGGGCAAAAATTGGCCCCCACCCTTGATCTGGACTTTGAGAAGGGAGATCTACCAGCTGTGTTTTTGTAACTGTCCCAGCAGTTACCGTAAGTTACCTACCATCTCAAAAGGGATGAAGAAAGGAGAATAGGAAAGTGGGGAAGACTGATTTGTTTTTAATTTTGATTAAATGAAGCTATTCAGCTGCATTTGTAGTGTAACCAGGGGCTACAGGGCCTTCATAATACACTGGTGAGCATTTAAGTAGTATTAAGAACATACTACTGGGATTACCAAGGATGCCTCAAGACAAGGTTTATATTATGCAAGCTCTTAATTTTGTGGAGAGAGGGGTGTCATCACGGCAAGTAATTTGTAACGCTTGATACACTCCCAGGATTTCCCACCACAGCTTTGCCCTTCTTTCTTTCCCCAAAAGTTCTGCCGAGGAGGAAATAGCTTCACTGTGTCTTCATTTGGAAACACCCCAAGATAGTCTGCGTTAACCTGGACAAAAGCGGATTGCTTTGCTCTCTGAAACATTACATTTCCTTTGCTTCCAGCCTACAATCAGTCTACTCAGATGGCATCAACTGGATGCTTATATCAAAAGTACAATCAATCTCTTAAAACAGTTTTGAGGAAACTGCAAATAAAATACCAGTTCCCTTTTGGAAAAGCTGTGCCGAAGGCCTAAAGCCAATTTAAATTGGAGGACTGTCATGGGAATGTTCAATTGCTTCTGTTTTCCCTTCACAATAAAAATGAGTACTGTACAGTGCACCATTGCTTTACGCGGGGATCCATTCCAGACCCCCCTGTGTAAAGCAAATAGCTTGTGCATGCACCGTGCCATTCTATTTCCACGCAAAAGGTGCCCGCATATGATGCAGGCACACTGTGTATTAGAGATAAA
>NC_056524.1:149782979-149789562 GCF_019175285.1 Sceloporus undulatus | reverse complement strand
GCATGAACTCCTTTCTCCTTTAATATTCCTGACCAAAGGACCAGACCAAGTATTTCCCTAAGCTTATTGCAATCAGCTTTCTTAAAGTGTAGAACGTGTGTCTGAATATGCTTGGCTTTCCCCTCTTTCTGTTATACAATAAATTCCAGGAGAACATGGTCACTTCCACCAAAGGATCCCACCACTTCCACCCTTTTAACCAGATCATCACTGTTGGTTAGGATCAGATCCAAAATAGCTGATCCCCTTGTTGCCTCTTCCACCTTTTGGACAATGAAATTGTCTCCAAGGCAAGTGAGGAATTTGCTAGACCTTGAGGATTTTGCTGAGTTTGATTTCCAGCATGGCTCTGATCCCCTTGTTGTCTCTTCCACCTTTGCTAAAAAATAAGGGGGAGAGAAACAACAGTGATGTCATTGTGAGGGTTCATTACAAACCCCTAAGCCAGACTGAGGACTTGGATGATGGCTTCCCGGAATAGTTGACCAAAAATTCAGAAAGGAGAGATGTAATAGTACAGCAGACAATTAAATTGTCCACAAGACAAGTGAGGAATTTTTGGACCCTACATTCTAAGCAGAGTTTAACTTTCAAGAAGTATCAGGCTAGTTGAAATCTCCTATTAAGTCGGCTCTCCATATCAGAGGGCTAGCCATCCACTGATTGGGGAATTCACAGATGGCTCCACCCCATTATCGTCAGTGGTGGCACGTATATGCAGCCATGCTGAAGCACATGTTGGAATACATTAACAATCTATTCCAGCTTATTTTTTAATTAAATGTTTTCAACCTGGCTTCCAAGATTCAAGCTATGGCTCTCTCCACAGATGTAAGTACAGTGGGCCCTTGCCTTACGCGGGGGATCCATTCTGGACCCCCCTGCGTAAGGCGAATTTTGCCTATGCTCAAGCCCCATTCATTTGAATAGGGGTCGTGTGTGGCGCCGTGGGAGTGTGCGGGGTGCCATGGGTGAGCACCCCATTCATTTGAATGGGACGTGCCGCCCCTTGCGTCCCGCGCACTCCCCGCGGCTTGAGCGCCTACGCTCAAATCCGCGTAAAGCGCGCCTGTGTATAACACGGGCGCACTGTATCTTGACATATAATGCTGCTACTCCTCCTTTCCTGTTTGGTCTATTTCTCTAAAATAAAATTGGTTATATCCTGCTATCACTATATTCCAGTCATGAGACCCATCCCACCAAGTTTCAGTGATGCTTTTTATATTGTATTTGCTTTACTGTGTTAAGACTTCAAGTTCATCTTTTGTGCATTAGTGTAGCGACATCTAAGACCATGGGTCATTTCCTCTATCTGCTTATTTAAGTTTTTTTTTCCTTTCTCACTGTCAGATTCATGCCCAGTTCTCTCTATAACATTTGGGCTATCATCTCTGGCATTTAATGAAATCCAGTCCTCAAGAATACTGTCCCCATCCCCTACATAACTCAGGGACTATCCACATTTGTTATATATATTATTTTATATGATATTCTTAGATAATGATGTTTTATACTGTTTTAATTACTGGTCATTGACCACAACCATCAAGATTGATTGACTTGTATAAGCCTCATTAATTCAACAAGTCTACTGTAGTAGAGGCTAGCAATAGAACTTAGGTGGGCTATGGGTGGGAATCCTGCAGCCTGTTAAACTGCAACTTACAGCAGTTTTCACCATTCGCTATGCTGCGCAAAGTTATAATCATGTAATCAAGATTATGGATGGGGTTCATAATTCTCACCTCTGATTTACGCCAGCATTGTATGTTCCTGATCAATAAATTTGTTTCTAAAAGTAATAATAATTTTCCATTCTTTTTAAGAAGAAAGTCACAGTATCATAATACAGAATGGGACTCAGCTGGCTTCCTTGAAAACAACGGAATTGGTACGTAGTACCAAATCTAGAGTATACAGTGGGCCCTTGGTATCCGGTGGGGTTTGGTTCCAGGGCCCCCCGTGGATACCATAATCTGTGGATGCTCAAATCCCATTACATACAATGGCATAGTAAAATGGTGTTCCTTATATAAAATGGCAAAAATCAAGGTTTGCTTATTGGAAGTTATAATTTTTGGAATATTTTCAAACCGTGGATGCTCAAATCCGTGGATATGGAGGGCCAACTGTATATGCAGCCCAAAAGATGCACTGCTATATTTATCCCCTCCAAGGCTGCCCTTCTGCCCTGCATCTCAACCTCAGTAAGCCCTTGAACAAGTCAATACCTGGCTTTCCATCTACCATCGTGAAAACATATTTGATCATTCCATATTGTCAAGAAAATTTTATATAATTATCATTATGTTAACAACGATCAATCAAGTTTTATTTGTCTGTGGCACAACATCCGTAACCTTTGATGACTCTGGAGAATCTTTGCATCCAAATGCACCCACTTAAAAGAACTTCACTCCCTACCAGGTAGCACAGGGACCTTTACAGACACTACTTACTTCTTTACTGAATTAATATCATGATTTTCAACCTAAAAGAACTCAAAGTTATGTTGAAATTTCAAGTTATTATTGTACAAAATGATGTGCACAAAGTTGGTTGCTCTGCAGCTTTCCAGTATCACGTTTGGACAGTGCACTGGGGGGACAACAACAATATGCTTCACTGTGTTAGGCTACAAACAGAGGGCTACCAGGAAGTTGCTGTGAAGCTACTTGGCTTACTGCCTCCACTAATTGTCTGAGTCAGAAGACATCTGGCTTTCATCTACAACCTGAACACACTTATGACTTCATATTGAAATAAACCACTGCATAATCTACCATTATAAGTCTCCATCATCCCTAGTACAGTACTACCAGCTCTTGTGATTTCAATGGATACAACCTTATCTAATATAATTAAACGCATTGTCAAAGAGGATGCTCTATATCCTGTCTTCATAGCTAGGTGCTTACCTAGTCCCTCCAAGGAGCCTGTCATAAACCCTAGCTTAGCCTTAGAGGTGGAGGAAAAGGGTCTGACAACATCCTAGGTCTCTTTCCTCCTCTTGCACTGGATGGCAAGCAAGACACTCTGGAAACTCCTTACTAGCCTCTGCCTCCTCCATCAGTTTATCTATTGAGAGATGGCTGCCCCAAGTTTGTGAGGATCGTTGCCTTGAGGTCCAAACAATCTTTGATAATATTGATTTTTAAAACTTTAAAATAAGGGGGGAAAGCTTACATAATACAAATAACAAACAAATAAACAAAAACCAGTAGTGAATACATAGCCTTTGTATAAAACTCATATTATACATATAAAACACCACTAAAACACAAACAACAACTAGACTAACATCTTGTGCAGTCTTACCCCTCCCTGCTCCACTTATAAAATGACTTCCTAAACAATTTTTGGAAATGTTCTAAGATCTATTTAATTTAGGCTAGTTTTTCTAGCAGCTGTTAATGTGAAGACATTACTCCTGGATGTGAGTATGCGTGCATCTTGTATGTCTGTTGACGTTAATCAGCGTGACTCAACCTTTTTATCCTAGAGGAACCTTTGAGATGAATTCTAGGTCTCTAGAAAAAATTATAGACAGCTCAAAAAAAGAAAGAAAAAGAAAAAGGAAGGGGGAAAAAGCCCCCCCCAGTCACGTTCTCTCATGGAGCCTCGAGGGACCTTGCACCCCAGAGACCTACAGTTCCAGGGGACCCTGGTTTAAATCCTGGTGTTAATTCTTTCCATCTGATGAAAACTTAGTTTTCAAAAGCTTGTATCAAATAAACTAACCTAGTGCCACTGCAGATTAACACAACTATTCTTAGAAATTATGGCACGTTACAGACCGCCCGTTTGGGGCGGCCTGTAAGCGGCCCTTTCCCCGCTGTATCGGGGCCTCAGCTGCCACAACAGCAGCCTCCGAGGCCCTGATCTGCTGCTTTCAAGGCCGCGAGAAAGTGGCAAAAGGCCGCTTCCCTGCGGCCTGGAAAGGGGTGTCCTTGGGGCTTCATGCCCCAAGGACACCCAATGGCAGCAGGGAGGAGAAAGGGGCCACTTGGCCCCTTTCTCCCTTGCGTCCGTGGCGCAGCCGTCTAAAGGCTGCGCCAGGGATGCAAATCTCAGAAGGAACTCCATTTCGGAGCCCCTTCTCGCGCTGCGGAAAGGGCGCTATAGGCTCCCTCATGCAGCGCAACGTCACAACCGCACCGCCTCGTTTGGAGGCGGCACGGTGGTGACATCGTCATGGCAGCCCCTGTGTAAAACAGGCGTCGCCATTTTGTATGTGCTGAGCACGTACTGGGGTTGGGGGCGTCCGGAAGGGACGCCCCTTTCTAACCCTAGTACATGCTGAGCAAGTACTTTTAGGCGCGTCTGTAACGCGCCTATTTTTACCTTTTACTTAATACTATGCCTAAGAGACATAACTGGAAGCAGTTAATCAAATGAGGAGAAAACAGATCAGTTACTTCTTTTTTTAGAAAGAATCTTAGCCTTAGTTGAAGTAAATTACATTGTTTTTATCAGCTTAGTTTTCTCATAAACTTGTACTCAAAGCTGAGAAAAGGTCCCTGTCTCTGCAAATACAGTTATTTATACGCTTGTTATACGCTGGGGTTTGGTTCCAAGATCCCCCGTGTATAACAAAATCCGTGTATGCTCAAGTCCCATTCAATATAATGACATAGCAAAATGGTGTCCCTTAGAAAAAATGGAAAATCAAGGTTTGACATTTGAAATTTATACTTTTTTTGAATATTTTCAAACCGTGGATGCTTGAATCCGTTTATAAAAATCCGTGTATAAGAAGGGCCGACTGTATAATATCAGAGTACTTTACTAAAGGCAATTGAAACAACAGCATTTTTTTCCTTCAGGCAGAATAATAATAATGGGAGGCTGTGTAAGAAATGGAGTGTCTATTCCATTTCTGTCGCGAATACACAAAGTCACTGAGAGGACAGCAGTCTTTGGCTTAAACACGTTGTCAACTGAAACAAAACCAAGGGGCACCAAATTGCAGAGGCTGATGTATGTTTAAAACTGGGAGAAGGAAGCCATACCCTTTGATTCCCAGGTTAGTGCTATTAACTCCTAAAGACGCCTTAGTTTTGGCTGCTCTTACTTTGCACCACACCATGCTCCACTTCCAACAGAAACAATCATTAGGCCCAGTAGCCAAACATGCCAGCCTGCCTTTTTCCTTCTTTTCCTTGCCTCACCTGCCCTGCTTGGGTTAAAATGTAGATTTTATGCCCTGAAGGGAAGGGACTCACTTGGGCTCCCATTTATTGCAGTGTACAAATCAAGAAAGAACAGGACTAGACATGAGGAAGCCAGGCATGAATATCCTAAAGAGCAAAGCCATACAACGGAGCACTAAAGTCAGAATCATTCAAGCCACTGCATTCTCCATCGCCATGAACAGATGTGAGAGCTGAATGAGAGAAGAACCATCAACTATGAAAGATTGAGAAAAGATCCTAAAGGGTAAAGATATACAACTGAGCATGAAAGTTGGAGTCATGCAAGCCATTGTTTTCCCTATTATAATGTACGGTTGCAAACGCTGGACAGTGAGGAAAGCTGACAGGGGGGAAATCAATGCATTTGAGATGTGGTGCTGGAGAAGAGTGCCGAGGATCCCATGGACAGCCAAAAAGGCAAACATTAGAATCACAGAATCATAGAGTTGGAAGAGACCCCCAAAAGGGCCATCCAGTCCAACCCCCTGCCATGCAGGAACTCTCAATCAAAGCATTCTAGACAGATGGCCATCCAGCCTGTTTAAAGACCTCCAAAGAAGGAGACTCCTCCACTACACTCTGAGGAAGGAGTGTGTTCCACTGTTGAACAGCCCTTACTGTCAGGAAGTTCCTCCTAATGTTGAAGTGGAATCTCTTTTCCTGTAGCTTGCATCCATTGTTCCAAGTCCTGTTCTCTGGAGCAGCAGAAAACAAGCTTGCTCCCTCCTCAATATGACATCCCTTCAAGAATTTAAACAGGGCTATCATATCACCTCTTAACCTTCTCTTCTCCAGGTTAAGCATCCCCAGCTCCCTAAGTTGTTCCTCATAGGGCATGGTTTCCAGACCCTTCAATTAAACTGAGGCTGTCTTACTTCATCATGAAGAAAAATGAATCATCAGAGAGGGAAAGGAAAGTAGGAAAGGTGGAAGGCCGTAGAAAGAGAGGGAGACCTCAAGACAGATGCTGAGACTGAGGGCATGGGTCTGAACCTGCAGGACCTGAACAGGGCAATGGAGGAGAGGCAGGCTTGGGGATGATGCCTCATCCACAGGGTCGCCAGGAGCAACTCAGGGGCGACTAACAACAGCAACCATTTCATAATGAAATATCAAAATACATCTGGCCCTACATGTTTGTGGCTTTGAGTTTTATGGCTCTGATTATTTGTGGTTTTGAGTAATATGTCCTCTCTAGGCATCCCTAGGGCCCCAGCAGCGCAAGTCAGCCAGAAGTTGACCATAGAGTTGTGCCTCCAAGTTCCTAGAGAGAGCCCTTCTCTGGGCCTTTGCAGGTCCTCCAGCACGATTCTACGCTCAGAGGTTGACCATAGAGTTGTGCCTACAAGTTCCTAGAGAGAACCCTTCTCTGGGCTTTTGCAGGT
>NC_056524.1:149781585-149782879 GCF_019175285.1 Sceloporus undulatus | reverse complement strand
TTTGCAGGTCCTCCAGCACGATTCTACGCTCAGAAGTTGACCATAGAGTTGTGCCTACAAGTTCCTAGAGAGAACCCTTCTCTGGGCCTTTGCAGGTCCTCCAGCACGATTCTACGCTCAGAAGTTGACCATAGAGTTGTGCCTACAAGTTCCTAGAGAGAACCCTTCTCTGGGCCTTTGCAGGTCCTCCAGCACGATTCTACGTTCAGAAGTTGACCATAGAGTTGTGCCTACAAGTTCCTAGAGAGAACCTTTCTCTGGGCCTTTGGAGGTCCTCCAGCACGATTCTACGCTCAGAAGTTGACTATAGTTGTGCCTATAAGTTCCTAGAGAGAGCCCTTCTCTGGGCCTTTGCAGGTCCTCCAGCACGATTCTACGATCACAAGTTGACCATAGAGTTGCGCTGGAGGACCTGGAGACTCCTAGAGAGGCAAAGGCCCCCTTCACCCTGACCCCAGCCAATGTGGGGAGACCACCATAAACACACACTACGGTCTAAAACACACTGCAGTAGTGGTCCAGTTTGAGGCCTTGGTTCAGTGCTGGGGAATCCTGGGAGTTGTAGTTCACTGTGGCACCCCAGAGCTGTGTGCTGGCAAGAGGAGGCTTAGAGGCCTCACACACTCTCTGCTACCTCCCGCCCAAGGGCTGCCCCTTTCCTCTCTCCTCCAGAGGACCCCGGGCCCTTCTAGGCCTCGCTGGGGCAGCAATGGTGGCCCACTCACCCCTTCAGCGCCAGCTCCACCAGAAGCAGCAGCAAACGCAGGCAAAAGATGGCCGCGATCGAAGCCCTCGCTCCACCCCAGCAGGGCGCCTCGGCTGACTGCCTGCGCCTACAGAGAAGGCCTCCTCCAAGGCTTTAGAGGCCTCCCAGTGCCTTCAGAGTGTGGCTGCCCTTGGAACAACTCACTCCCAGGGAGCCCTCTTCCTGGGTCAGGCGTTGGGCCTGGCTTCCCTTGACTGAGAGAGAAGGGAGGGAGGGTGGAAGGGAGGGAGGGACCGGCCGGCTGGCTCTCCTCCTCCTCCTCTGTTTCTCTTTCTGCCGGAGGAGGAAGGTAGCATCGAGCACGATGGCCGCGGAGGAGCCCCAAGCCAAGAAGCCTAAGCTGGAGCCGGCCAGGCTGAGGTAAAAAGCTGCAAAGGACGGAGAAGGAGGATGGCACAAGCAAAGCTCAGGGATATAGGAAGCCATGCTTCTCCTCACTGCAGAAATAACCCAGTTTGGTACCGCTTTAACTGCCATGGCTCCCTGCTGTGGAATTCTGGGAATTGTAGTTGGTTGTGGCTCCAGAGC
>NC_056524.1:149770337-149781485 GCF_019175285.1 Sceloporus undulatus | reverse complement strand
CACAGTGGAGGTATGGTGTTTCAATGATGCATGCGTCCTAAGAGTCCAGAAGTCATCATTGAAATACCATACCTCCACTGTGACTCGAAGCAGCTTTATTTTGGCTGTCTGTAACAGGCCATTATTAAACTAAAATTCCAAAGGCCTTGAAAACAATACAGTTTTTAACTGAGACTTAAAAAATAATGAGGGAAGAAACAGTCTGGAAATGTTCAGAGAACAGCAAGTGAAAAAGGACAAAACTTAGCCAAGGAAGAGGAAATCCATAGTTGGGTGAGAAAGTTAGAGTTTGTAGAATGCAAATCAAAGGCGGGTTGGTAAAAAGGGGAAAAAAGGCTGAAAGATAAGGGGAACTAGATAAGGGGAGCTATGAATGTTAAGAGGCTTGTACTGAATCCCAGAAGGAATGGGTAACCAATGAAAAGATATAAAAAGTGGGGTAACATGATCAAAATGATGGGCCAAAAATATCATCTAAGCAGCAAAATGTTGAATGGAAAGCAAAGGACTAAGGTGAGATAATGGAAGAGCCATCAAAATATCACAGTAATCAAGGTGTGAAATGACCAAGGCAGGAACTAAATCTTTAGCAGAGGAAGCAGAAAGATAAGGTCTGTTCTGGCAATGTTGCAAAGGGCGAAAAAATCGACATGACTTTCCTACAGCCTCAGTGTGAGGAACAATAGACAAAGAAAAGTTAAAAATAAAGCTAAGACTAGGTGCTTCCTTCACAGGATAAATGGGAACATTATTAACAATGATGGAGAATGCATGCTGTAAAGAAAGATTTGGAGGAAAAATAAATAGTTCTTTGTCTTTGCCATGTTAAGTTCTAGGTGATGATGAACCATTCATGCCAAGATAGCTGAAGGACATGCTAAAATACAACGTTCAATATCTGAAGAGAGTTGTTTTGCTCCCTCCCACATCAGAGAGTGAAATGGGGGGCAAGAGCCACACTGAACCAATAGTTCCTCCTTGCCTTTCCCTATAATGCAAGCTTTCCCCAGTTACAGGCTCACTCACCCCGCCCCATTAATTTTGCCCCTTCGGTGACATTTGCAATATCACTGTCACTGAAACACCAACCCAAGATGTTTTACTCCTTTCGTCAGAGCAGTAAATGGAGCCTCCTATCTTCATTGAATGTCTGGGAGTCAGTCATTATCTCTCAGCATAGCCTACTTTGCAGGGTTGCCTCAAAGCGCAAATTGAGGAAATCACATGCATTGCCTTTAAAGAAAGTAAAATGTAAATATAAGAAAATAAAAATTTAAAAAATCCAGATACTCACTTGCGCACAAACATATGTACCCTTGTTTACCAGGATTCTATATTTGTTATTGGCAAGGACTATTTTGGGTACATGGGCAATATTCTAAAATCACCCGAGAGAAACATGCTTTGATATGGGATCTTGAAAACCCACAAGGAGATTGGAGTGGCTTCTACCCTGCAGGATAGAGACTGTGGCACAGATGGGGAAAATGAGGCATGAAGATACATTTGCAGTTAATCCTCTGCATCCACATATTATTTTTTATCCAGAGATTCAAGCATCCACAGCTTGAAAATATTTTAAATATATATAAATTCCCAAAAGCAAACCTTGATTTTGCCATTTTATATCAGGGACAACATTTTACTATGCCATTGTATTTAATGGGACTTGAGCATCCATGGATTTTGTTGTCCACAGGAGGGCCTGAAACCAATACTGTACAACAAAATGAGCAGCAACAAAATCTACTAAGGGCCTACTAACCACAGACAATTATTCTTTTAAAGGATTAATACACTTACATCTTGAAGCCACCCATAGCTGAGCAGTACTAGGATAACAGTCTGGGATCTTGCTCATCAGTGGCCCTAAAATTATGACAAAGATGATTACAACAACAACAGCAATAACAACACTTAGTTATGGGCGGTTTCAGCATGTAATTGTATTCACTGTATTTAAAAGTAACTTTCCAGCTCTGTCTTCACTGGGTGGCTTTTCTCCCGAGGGAAAGAATGAAGTCTGTGCTTGCTGGCTTTTCCTTTTGTACTGAACTTGATTTACACAACTTGAGTGTCACAGTGAGTTTGGAATTTAAACAGGAATCCACAAGGGATTTCCAAGTCATCCACCAACTTCCAAATATGGGAGAATGTAGGCAGCAGCAGTGCAGGAAATCATGCTTAGCATGACAGACAGAATTCGGGCCTTGGCAAGGCTGATTCCGACATATGTTCCCTGCCTCCCCTTCCCCTGCTCTAGCATTTCTCCAGAAACGTTCTGCAATACTTTTGTCAGTCTGAAAGGATCGTGTAAATACATTGGAAAGCTAAAGACCCATACCAGCTTAATCACACGCTGAGCACTACCCTAGACAAGAAGAAGTTTTGAAAGAAAAACTGAAATGCTATGTAATTTTGGAACCTAACATGGTTTTAGTTCTGAATTTGTGTCTACATTTCTGCCCCATAAATGATAATTCTTGTGGGAAAGTCATATACCAAACACACATGGATCGTGTGTGTGTGTGTGTGTGTGTGTGTGTGTGTGAAGTATGCTCTGTGTCTTTGCCCTTAATAGTTTGGTCTTACAGCTAGTTTAGTTTTGTTTAAATTTCATTGAACTGTGTACACAGCTGCTTATTATAAACATCAGCATAGTTGAAAGAAACCACGTCTGAAAAAGGAAAATAGATTTTAAAAATCAAGAGAATTTAATAAGCCAACATAAGCAATTCAGGGAACATAGCATACTTCATGATTACATAAAATAATCTGAAATATGGTAAACACAAAAGTGCACACTAAAATCAACATTTGTTGTTGTACCTGCTGCCAGGTCGACTTTGACTTATGAGGACCATACAAATGAGAGACCTCCAAGTTACCCTATCAACAGGTTTGTTCAGGTCTTGCAGACTCAGGGCCATGGCTTCCTTGATGGAATCTATCCATCTGCACTGTGGTCTTCCTCTTTTCCTACTGTCTTCTACCTTACCAAGCATTACGTATTGTCTTTTCTAGTGAGTTGTGCCTTTTGATGCGCCCAAAGTATGACAGCCTTAGTTTAGTCATCTTGGCTTCTAGGGAGAGTTCAGGTTTGATTTGTTCTAGACCCTGTTTATTTGTCTTTCTAGCAGTCCATATTATCCATATATGGTAAACGTCTTTGTTTTTGAGCATCAAATTATATGGTCCTATGGTCACACTGTTTACAGTATATGTAATGGTCCTGAGGTTACTGGAATCCTATCCTTGGCCTAAAACAGCTGAGGGAGGGGAAATGCAGTGAAATTGGGACCAGGGGACATTTGGGAGGCATCTGGGGACCAAAATGACAAAAAATGGTCTTGGGGTACTGTATATGCCCATAGTCTAAGTTGTCTCCACCTTTGTTTTAGAGGGTTTGCCAGTCACTCTTTTACCACATCACAGGCTCCAGCTTTGATGCACCAGACATCATCAGGGTCTTTCTTGACCTGCTAGAGTTGCTACTCTCTTTACTCATTACGCAGCATTCAGCCCCAACAAGATACACTGTGCTCTGCCCCAGAATCAAGGGCAGAGAACCTCTGAAAATTTGGCAGTACAAAAACAGTGGACAAAAAGCCCAACAAGTTACAAGTAATAGAGTCCACCTAGAACCTCCTCTCCAGTATTCAGGATAATGATGAAAGGACCTGAGAACGAGAGATCTGTCCTTAAAAGAAAATATTTGCTGCATTCTGCTTCCTAGCAGTTGCTGTAGATTCTTCATGGTGTCTGTCTGGCCACTTCCTCTCCATCCTCCTCCTCCTCTCAAAGTTTCTCAATCTGCAACTGGCACTAGGCCTTATGAGGGGGAGCAATCAGCATGGGACAACAAGACCTGCCTCAGGACGGAGTTGGTGCCTTAGTTGTTAATGTTACTACAGGATTGCTGCTTTGTGGCTTCTTCTGCCTTATGGTTAATTCCCCTGGTTTTGTTCCCACTTTCCTATTACTGTTTGGTCTGAGGCATACATAGGCTACACCATTGTTAGCAAAACTGTAGCACCAACGTCTTTCTTTTTCACCTCAGTTTAGGCACTTTATTTCTTTCTTTCTTTCTTTCTTGAATTCATTTCTCTATTTCTCTCTATTTCCTATCCTCCCTCCACCCCTACAACTTTTGCCTTTTCTTTCTCCCTTTCCCTCTCCTTCTTCCCTCCTGCAGCTCCTATATACACTGAGTTTTTCCCATTCCCTGGTTTCTTCTTTTTGTTACCTAATCTCTAATTAATCTCTAATTAATGAGGCCAAAATATCCTAAAAGGCACAAGATCCATCTAATCTTGGAGCCCAAGCAGGGTCAGTTCTGGTTAGTACTTAAATGGAAGGGCACCATTAAATGCCAGGTAGTGTAGGCTATATTCTAGAGGAAGGAACTGGCAAAACCCACCTCTGATGTCCAAGAAAATCCTATGGAGCTTATCACACGCAAGGGCTGCCATCATGCTCCCGTCGCCCAAACATCACCAAACTGCGAGGGGAGCCTCCTGGTGGGATTGCTCATGGCGCTACGCTTCCATTTTCGTCATGGAAGAATCATCATAATTGTTAGGGAAAGGGTCCTTTTTTAATAACGGATCAAATCGTTATTTAAAAATGGCCCTTTTTCAAACAATTACGAGAATGCTTACATGACGAAAATGGAATCATAGAGTTGGAAGAGACCACAACGGCCATCCAATCCAACGCCCTGCCATGCAGGAACACAGAACAGATGGCCATCCAGCCTCTGTTTAAAGACAGAGACTGGATCCTGCCAGGAGGCTCCCGTTGCGGTTTGGTGGCATTTGGATGACAGGAGCATGATGGGAGCCCTCGTGTTTGATAAACTCCTATGAAGTCATGACTCAACAGTGTGATGATGCAGCTAAAATGGTCAATGCAATTTTAGGATGCATCAATAGCAGTATAGTGTCTAGATCAAGAGAAGTAATTGTGCCACTCTATTCTGCTCCGGTCAGGCCTCACCTGGAATATTGTGTCCAGTTCTGGGCACCACAGTTTAAAAAGGATGTTGAAAAACTGAAGCGTATCCAAAGGAGGGCGACTAAAATGGTGAAGGGCCTGGAAACCATGTCCTATGAAGAACGACTTAGGGAGCTGGGGATATTTAGCCTGGAGAAGAGAAGGTTAAAAGGTGATATGATAGCCCTGTTTAAATATTTGAAAGGATGTCATATTGCACAGGGAGCAAACTTGTTTTCTGCTGCTCCAGAGAACAGGACCTGGAACAATGGATGCAAGCTACAGGAAAAGAGATTCCACCTCAACATTAGGAGGAACCTCCTGGCAATAAGGGCTGTTCAACAGTGGAAACCACTCCTTCAGAGTGTAGTGGAGTCTCCTTCCTTAGAAGTCTTTAAACAGAAGCTAGATGGCCATCTGTCAGGGATACTTTGATTGAGATTTCCTGCATGGCAGAAGGGTTGGACTGTATGGCCCTTGTGGTCTCTTCCAACTCTATGATTCTATGAAATTCATGGGGTTGCCGTAAGTCAACAGGCATGCATATACAGACACACAATCTCTCATTCCCCCCAACCCTTGAGTAAATGCATCATGCTTAATGACATCATCCCCTGTGGTAGCCGGGGGGGGGGGGGGTTTGAAGAGACTTTCCTGGTTCTCTGATTTTGGCCTTGATATCTCAGAGCCTGGGGTTCTCTTGATTTAGTAATCCTACCCACAGGTGATGGGCAAAATTTACCCATAATAATTTGAAATCCACTTGCCAAATTACAAATCCAGTTTTATATTCTTAAGCAAGAATTCTCGGTATTTAAAAGATGTATATGCATCTTTGAATTCTTCCTACATGTATGCATCACCAAGATGCATCTTGGGTCCATAGTGTGGGTAATGTGGTCCTCCTTTCTAACTCAGGAATTATTATGTCATGCATCCTGATGTACAATCCAGATGTTTAAACTGATTGCTTGCTATGGCAACCATCACAGCAAAATCATTCCCACATATGTGTTGCAAACAGTACTTTTAAATTTCCCTCAGAAGCTAAATGGATGCACTATTGTGTTAGCAAACAACTGAAGTTACCATGCAACAATGCATGAAAATGCACAAAGATGAGAGAGTTTGGCAGCTTAGTCATGCATAGAAAATATAAATACGTTTGTGATCAATCACACACTATATTGCAAAAATATTCAGTTTAATTGGATCAAAATCAAGGCTTATTACGCAAGTGGCAATTTAAGACATTTGGCATTTCAGTTGGCATATTTCAAGCAGAAACATTATGTTTAAAATAACAAAATGTAGCTGAAGTCACAGTAAAAACTAATAGTTTAAAATGAAAGTGATACTGAGAAAACATACCTCAGGAATGACAGACCGGGGTAATCCTTCAACTGCTATGCCTCTTAACTAACTCCCTAGCCTCTTTGTAAAACTAAGGCCTTTCTTGGAAATATGAGACTTGGGCTCTTTTAATTATAGTGTACATATTTTCTGCCTGAACATAAGAAGCTAAATATTTGGAGCAATTTAAAAGAAAATTCTTTATCAAGTCAAAAATTAAGCTGTGAGAGATTAATATGGCCTGTTACAGCCTGCCAAAATAAAGCTGCTTCAGGTCTCTTTGGAGGTATGCTGTTTAAATAATGCATGGGTCCTAAGAGTCCAGAAGCTGCACCAAAGCTGCACTCCAGTGCTTAGGAATGGAGTGTGGCTTTGGTGCGACCTCAGGACTCTTAGGACCCATGCATCATTTAAATAGCATACCTCCAAAGAGACCCGAAGCAGCTTTAGTTTGGCAGTCTGTAACAGGCCTATGCCCTGAAAATAACATGCCATTATCTCCATACTGGCTTGCTTCTCCTTTTGCTGGCTGTAACCAAGCTTATCTTCTGCATAAAATTTAAATGGGAACAAGAGTAGAATGCAGTCTGCTACCCACATTACATTCTATGGGAGAATGTGGTCAGCCAGTAGAAAAAAACAGGATCACCTCATGTTTGCAGATTAATGTCCCTGGGTGAAACATAAGCTCTTGCAAGTCTGATAGATGCTATTATTTATCTTGTTCTAGAGAATCACTTCCAAACTGAGTTAGCGGATTACTGTGTGACAGCCTTCTCCACTGTGTTTTGGGCTACAGTTCTCATTAGGCTAGCCACCTTGGCAAACAACAAGAAGTAATGGTCCAAAATATGCCAAGGACATCACATGGGGAGGTGGGTGGCTATGCGGCTATTCCTGTCCTTCTGCCATATACTGTAGTGTCAGACAAGCAAAACCTATGTAGAGCCTGAAACAGTTCCTACTTCACCAACTTCTAAAAATCAATACCCATCTGTATTAATCATTCATGGCCTTGGATTTTCCTCTTCTCTTTCTAGGCTCCAGGTTGACTCAGCCTTCTGTCCTTTCATAGGTCGGTAAAATGAGTACCCAGCTTGTTGGGGGCAATTGGCTAACACATTGGCCCTTATTATATGATGGGTTTTGCAACTCCAATCCAGAGCCACTCCAGGTCCAATCATGAGAATTCACTTTATATGGGGAGTCATTCCGAGGCCGATCCTAAGTTAATCCAAGGTCACTCCAGAATCCAGTGAATTCGGTAACAAGCGAATTCACAAAAATTGTTTCCAAACTCACTTCGATTTCAATCTGAATTGGTCTGGTGTGGAAGACCACTTTGCTTCTGCCTCTGCCTCCTCCTCCTCCTTCACCCCGATCTTGCTCCAATGGCCCCCTGCACCCTGTTGCTAAGGAGGAGGCAAGCAGAGGTATCAGGGAAGGATGACAGCTAAGGAGGGGGCAAATGGAGGAATCAGGGAAGGATGAGACAACGTTCAGAGCCCCACTGAGCATGCGCAAGGGTGCCCCTTTGAATCATTGAATCCGTCGGGTGTGGTAATTTATTTTGCACTTGCTCTGCTTTGCCTCAGGAATGATCACAATTTCTCTCTTCATGTGAGATAATCACGTGAATTGCCTTGGATTTGAATTGACTCTGCTTCCCTTTCCCTTCAGAATGGCTTTGGATTGGAGTTCCAATTTCATGAGAGACAAGGTCCATTGTAAAACACTTATAAAGTGCTTAGCACTATAAAGCGGTATAGAAATTTAAGTGCTGTTGCAATTGCTATTCTGTTCCTCCTGACTTTCCTGACACTTGAACTTTGAATTGTATACACCTTATATGTTTGCTTTGTAACTTGACATACACAGTCATAGCACTATACAAGCCTACCTCCTCCCCCGCCTCTTCCTCTGTGTTATCAGAGAAACCACAAAAACCTAGGAAGTTGCTTTAAACAGAGCCACATCATTGTATCTACCCAGTGTTTTTTGCAGATAGCATCCCATTTATATAGCAACCCTACCAAACACAAGGAATGCCAGAGTAGGGTATTGACTCCTATTAAAAATCTGATATTATACCAATTTCTGCACAATTTCCCTACATGATTAGCTGGAGGGTTTGTTTTTGGTTTTTTATGTATCACGGTTTCCACACATTTCACATTTTGTGCTTGAAAATCACATAAGTAAATGTTGTCGTTGTTGTTGCTATTATTTTTGTTGACAGTCTCCCTACACATTTGTATAGTTAAATTCTGGGTTCAGCTATAAATACCACACGATTTATGATGACCATCAGCTTGGATGACTATAAAAAGCAATTGAACAAATTCATAGAAGATGATGCCATGAATAAATGGTGATCATACTATCTATATCTGCAGTTAGGTCATTTCAGAGTCGGTACTCAGTGATGTTATTCAATTAGAGCTCTTTAGACAGTATTACTTCTCTTATGGTAAGCTGGACTCTAGTTCAACCGCAAAATCCCCTGCTGGTGGTACTACTGGATGAAGGGAGAATGAAGCATATGGAAATGTTTCAAATGTATGTAATGAGTAGAGGACTGACCAGGCAGTTATCCTTAGTGTGAGTGCAGGAATGTTTTGGGTACATAGAAGTGTTCCTGTTTTATTCTGTGAAATGCTGGGAAACCTAAAATATATGGGAAGAAAATGTTAAGTAATTTAAAAGTTGTACAAATACTTAGACCCAAGGTGTTATAAAAGCAGTGCCTTTTCAGTTTTCTGAAAACTGAAGCTAGATTTTCCACTCAGTGTACCAGGGATGGTACCATGTTGGTTCTCACTGGCTACAGTAGTGTTTTGCCTTCCTGGAAACGCTTTAGGGAATGGCAGTCTATAGCTTCTGAACATGGACCAGCACTTTGAGTAGCACTGGTATAAATATACAAACTCATACAAATCTCAGGAGAGGATTATAGATATTTCACAGAATACCAAGTGGTATTTCTAACACTAGGTAGGCACTAAAGATGGATCTCTTCAGGCGGACATACCCACCCGACCTTCTGTAAAGAAATGGAAGACATCCCACTTCTGATCAGAACAGCACGTTGTAACTGATGTTTTATTAGTATTGTTGATTCAAGTTTTAACTGATTATTGTTTATAATATATATTTTAGATACCATTGTATTGTATGTGGTTTTATGGTTGTAATCCTGCCTCGATCTAGTGAGAGAGGTGGGAAAATATTATTATTATTATTATTATTATTATTATTAACTTAAACCTTCATTTGAGCATTTAGAAATACATTTAGATATGTAAAGGAAAGGGACTGGCCATATTGCCAAGGGAATGCAAACACAGCAAAGACAGAAAGTTTGATGAATGTCTCCCTCTCTGTAATACTAGAAATTTGTGAGCTGAAAGAAAATTTCATAGGCAGAGGGGAGCAGAATACTTATTTAGATAGGTAATGTCATTATCTTACCCTGCCATACTCCTGTGTAAACCTAGGGCAAAATGTAAAGACCTCTTGCTGCATTCAAATATAGTTCTGTCAAATGTGTGTTCCACCCTTGATTAACAAGAACAGGAAGTAGTACTGCAATTGTTAATGTGCTTTAGGAAATATTGCTTGGATACACTGCATTCATATACTTCACAGCGGTAGAAATTTAAGTACTGTTTTGCTTGACCAACATAACTATAATTTTGACAATTACCTTTGGCCTGTTATAGACTGCCAAAATAAAGATGCTCCAAGTCTCTTTGGAGGTATACTGTTTAAATGATGCATGCATCCTAAGAATCCGGAAGCTGCCACAAAGCTGCACTCTAGTGCTTAGGAATGGAGTGTGGCTTTGGCGCGACCTCCGGACTCTTAGGACTCATGCATCATTTAAACAGCATACCTCCAAAGAGACCCAAAGCAGCTTTATTTTGGCAGTCTGTAACAGGCGTTTCACATTATATGATCAGTATTTGAAAGGCCACATAACTCAATTTGGTATAGGTGAAATGGTTTCGTATGTGTGTGTGTGTTGTTTCTTAGCTTTGATGGGGATTAGACATTTGGTCTCTATTTAATATTTTTTCAGAGACTGTGCAAATTAGCCTTTAGTTCTCTATTTCATTTTAGGCCTCCTGAGTTATGCACCAACTGTTCTTTTAACTGAATGAAAGGTTTATCGAGTCCAGGATCCTCTGACCTTAGTTGTGCTTTTTACTGTAAACTCAAGCTATCTGCTATTACAGAGTACTAGCCAGTTTTGCTGGCATCTTAGGTTTTATTGTTTTAGCAAGTGAGAACATAACAATACTGTCTGCAGGATTTGATGTTTTCCAGCAAATTATGTCTGGGCATAGTGTTTGAAAGATCAGCAGAATTTCTTACAACTTATATGGTAGGATCTTCTCCTTCTCTTAGAACCTCAGTCATATTTTGTATTTTAGTTTGATGTAACCATGCATAATGGCTTGGCAATTTTAAAGAATACAAGTAATATCTGAGAGAGTATAAGGGCATCCACTTCATCTCTGACCTGCCATTTTGGAAAGGAGTGTCTGGAAATACTGCTGCTTCTATTAAACTGAGGCCTGTTACAGACTGCCAAAATAAAGCTGCTTGGGGTCTCTTTGGAGGTATGCTGTTTAAATGATGCATGGGTCCTAAGAGTCCGGAGGTCGTGCCAAAGCCACACTCCATTCCTAAGCACTAAAGTGCAGCTTTGGTGCAGCTTCCGGATTCTTAGGATGCAGGCATCATTTAAACAGCATACCTCCAAAAAGACCCGAAGCAGCTTTATTTTGGCAGTCT
>NC_056524.1:149762105-149770237 GCF_019175285.1 Sceloporus undulatus | reverse complement strand
GACTGAGGGCTTCACAAGAATCTGGTACTGTTATGCACACTGCAATAATGACAGCGGAGCTTGTTCCTCCTTCTAAATGACGAGGCAAAAATAAAACCAGCAAAGTGGCAACACTAAATTCAACAACGCTCATTTAGCCTCATAATTCCTTACTCATAGTGGTCTCTAGCAGGCTGCTCAGAAAAGGCATCACACTTCAGCCTTACTCAGCCTGCTGTTCTTCAAATGCATCAAGCTACAAACCTCATAATCCCCAACTATCAGGTCAAGAATCTGTACCTTCTCTGAATTAACTTTGTTCTGTATGAAGAACGATATGCACCCCTTTGACTTCTATCCAACTTCACCACTAACCATTCTACACCTGGTGCATTTTCTAAAATTAATCTCTGCCGTTCTCTCCTGCTATTGGTTATCTTAAAAGAGAACGGTGTCTTCAGATTAAAACAATAAGCTACCCCTAAATAAATTCTTCTGATTAGTAACACACAGACGACTATAGACACACACCTGTTGGGTTATTTTAAATTACTAAAATCAGAGGATCCATTTGTTTTCCCACCTGCACGCCTTTCTTCTGTATCCGTTATGCAAACTCAATGCTAACCTCATTTTGCACGATGCATAGTTCTTGCCCAATTAATCTGCAAGCATCTCTTCCATGAAGATTTTAAGATGGTAATCTGTTATAAACTGTAAATCTTCACTTATTTCAGTTCCATGTATAGGAATAAATAATTACAGCTGTTTTCTCCTTACTGTGTGAGATTTTTAAGGATTTTGACAGTCTTTGACTACTATTCACATTTCAGGACTTCTTAGCGAAAAATTCATTTGCACTAAAGCACATTTTGTTTCTTTAGGCAGAAAATGTGTTTGCTACACTGAAAATTCACTTTCTGTGCGATAAACAGTAGTTTGCGTATAAAATTATTTTCTGCAACAAAAAAGCCAAACATTTTCCATGCAAAAATGGGATATATTTAGTGCAAAGTCTTCCTGAAAGAAGTCTTGGAGTGCAAGGAATTTTTGAATGTTCTCTTTTTCTTCTGCAGTGTATCTTGAGTGTCAAGATATCCTTTTTTTAATTGAGGATACAGAAAATAAGAAGTATACTTTACATTCCACTTCTAAGTAACCATGCTGAAGAAGATCAGCTGGTTGACTGAGACAAACTGCAGACAGGGTTAAACATAGCCTACCACACAGAAACATCTGTGTCTCTTTTAGTTTTTTGTTTAGTTTAGTTGTTAACATCCATCTAACAGTAGTGTTATGTATCACAGAAAAGCCTACATATTACATTGAATATCTGTTGGCTCTTCTAAAAAAGATAAGGTCTTTCTTAGCTAGATAGCTCTGATGCACCAGTCCAGAGAAATGGATTAGAGCTCTTTATCTGAAATAATCCACTAAATAAGTAATTTAGTGAGGACCTCACTCACTAAAGTACAGACCTCAATATTCCATATCATGGAGCTATGGTAAGAAAAGTGGTATCAAACTCAGTTTAATAGAAGCAGCAGTATTTCCAGACACTCCTTTCCAAAATGGCAGGTCAGAGATGAAGTGGATGCCCTTATACTCTCTCAGATATTACTTGCATTCTTTAAAATTGCCCAGCCATTATGCATGGTTACATCAAACTAAAATACACAATATGACTGAGGTTCTAAGAGAAGGAGAAGATCCTACCAAAATAAGTTGTAAGAAATTCTGCTGATCTTTCAAACACATAATTTGCTGGAAAACATCAAATCCTGCAGACAGTATTGTTATGTTCTCACTTGCTAAAACAATAAAACCTAAGATGCCAGCAAAACTGGCTAGTACCCTGTAATAGCAGATAGCTTGAGTTTACAGTAAAAAGCACAACTAAGGTCAGAGGATCCTGGACTTGATAAGCCTTTCATTCAGTTAAAAGAACAATTGGTGCATACTGTAACTCAGGAGGCCTAAAATGAAATAGAGACCTAAAGGCTAATTTGCACAATCTCTGACAAAGGATTAGAGACCAAATGTCTAATCCCCATCAAAGCTAAGAAACAACACACACACACACACACACACACACACACACACACACACAGAGGAAACCATTTCACCTATACCAAACTGAGTTATGTGGCCTTTCAAATACTGATCATATAATGTGAAACTACAGCCTGTTACAGACTGCCAAAATAAAGCTACTTCGGGTCTCTTTGGAGGTATGCTACTTAAATGATGCATGGGTCCTAAGAGTCCGGAGGTCGAGCCAAAGCCACACTCCATTCCTAAGCACTGGAGTGCAGCTTTGGTGCAGCTTCCGGATTCTTAGGACCCATGCATCATTTAAACAGCATACCTCCAAGAGACCCGAAGCAGCTTTATTTTGGCAGTCTGTAACAGGCCAAAAGTAATTGTCAGAATTATGTTGGTCAAGCAAAACAGAACTTAAATTTCTACCGCTGTGAAGTATATGAATGCAGTGTATCCAATGAATATTTCCTCATGCACATTAACAAGTGCAGTACTACTTCCTGTTCTTGTTAATCAAGGGTGGAACACACATTTGACAGAACTATATTTGAATGCAGCAAGAGGTTTTTACATGAGTATGGCAGGGTAAGATAATGACATTGCCTATCTAAATAAGTATTCTGCTCCCCTTTGCCCATGAAATTTTCTTTCAGCTCACAAATTTCTAGTATCACAGAGAGGGAGACATTCACCAAACTTTCTGTCTTTGCTGTGTTTGCATTCCCTTGGCAACATGACCAGTCCCTTTCCTTTACATATCTAAATGTATTTCTAAATGCTCAAATGAAGGTTTAAGACAATAATAATAATAATAATAATAATAATAATAATAATTTTATTTATATTTTCCCGCCTCTCCCACTAGATCGAGGCAGGATTACAACCATAAAACCACATACAATACAATGGTATCTAAAATATATATTATAAACAATTATCAGTTAAAACTTGAATCAACAATACTAATAAAAACATCAGTTACAACGTGCTGTTCTGATCAGAAGTAGGATTTCTTCCATTTCTTTACAGAAGGTCGGGTAGGTATGCCCACCTGAAGAGATCCATCTTTAGTGCCTTCTTGAAGAGAAGTTAGTACAGTGTTAGAAATACCACTATCTAATCTTCTCCTGAGATTTGTATGAGTTTGTATGAGTTATTTATACCAGAGCTACTCAAAGTGCTGGTCCATGTTCAGAAGCTATAGATTGCCATTCCCTAAAGCGTTTCCAGGAAGGCAAAACACTACTGTAGCCAGTGAGAACCAACATGGTACCATCCCTGGTCCACTGAGTGGAAAATCTAGCTTCAGTTTTCAGAAAACTGAAAAGGAGCTGCTTTATAACACCTTGGGTCTAAGTATTTGTACAACTTTTAAATTACTTAACATTTTCTTCCCATATATTTTAGGTTTCCCAGCATTTCACAGAGTAAAACAGGAACACTTCTATGTACCCAAAACATTCCTGCACTCACACTAAGGATAACTGCCTGGTCAGTCCTCTACCCATTACATACATTTGAAACATTTCCATATGATTCATACTCCCTTCATCCAGTAGTACCACCAGTGCGGGATTTTGCGGTTGAACTAGAGTCCAGCTTACCATAAGAGAAATAATACTGTCTAAAGAGCCCTAATTGAATAATGTCACCGAGTACAGACTCTGAAATGACCTAACTGCAGATATAGATAGCATGATCACCATTTATTCATGGCATCATCTTCTATGAATTTGTTCAATTGCTTTTTATAGTCATCCAAGCTGATGGTCATCATAAATTGTGTGGTATTTATAGCGGAACCCAGAATTTAACTATACAAATGTGTAGGGAGACTGTCAACAAAAATAATAGCAACAACAACAACAACAACATTTACTTATGTGATTTTCAAGCACAAAATGTGAAAAGTGTGGAAACCGTGATACATAAAAAAACAAAAAGAAACCGTCCAGCTAATCATGTAGGGAAATTGTGCAGAAATTGGTATAATATCAGATTTTTAATTGGAAGGCCTTAGGAGTCAATACCCTACTCTGGCATTCCTTGTGTTTGGTAGGGTTGCTATATAAATGGGATGCTGTCTGCAAAAAACACTGGGTAGATACAATGATGTGGCTCTGTTTAAAGCAACTTCCTAGGTTTTTGTGGTTTCTCTGATAACACAGAGGAAGAGGCGGGGGAGGAGGCAGGCTTGTATAGTGCTATCACTGTGTATGTCAAGTTACAAAGCAAACATATAAGGTGTATACAATTCAAAGTTCAAGTGTCAGGAAAGTCAGGAGGAACAGAATAGCAATTGCAACAGCACTTAAATACTGCTTTATAGTGCTAAGCACTTTATAAGTGTTTTACAATGGACCTTATCTCACATGAAATTCGAACTTCAATCCAAAGCCATTCCGAAGGGAAAGGGAAGCAGAGTCAATTCAAATCCAAGGCAATTCACGTGATTATCTCACGTGAAGAGAGAAATTGTGGTCTTTCCTGAGGCAAAGCAAAGCAAATGCAAAATAAATTACCACACCAGACAGATTCAACGATTCAAAGTGGCACCCTTGTGCATGCTCAGTGGGGCTCTGAACGCTGTCTCATCCTTCCCTGCTACCTCTGCTTGCCCCCTCCTTAGCACCAGGATTCAGGGGGCCAGTGGGGGCGAGATCAGGGTGAAGGAGGAGGAGAAGGAAGCACCAGAGTGCAGGGAGCCAGGGGAGCAAGATCGGGGTGAAGTAGGAGGAGGCAGAGGCGGAAGCAAAATGGTCTTCCACACCAGACCAATTTGGATAGAAATCGAAGTGAGCTTGGAAACAATTTTTGTGAATTCACTTGTTACCAAATTCACCGAATTCCGGAGTGACCTTGGATTGGCTTAGGATCGGCCTCAGAATGACTCCCCATATAACGTGAATTCTCATGGTTGGACCCAGAGTGGCTCCAGATTGGAGTTGCAAAACCCGTCATGTGATAAGAGCCAATGCGTTAGCCAATTGCCCCCAACGAGCTGGGTACTCATTTTACCGACCTATGAAAAGACAGAAGGCTGAGTCAACCTGGAGCCTAGAAAGAGAAGAGGAAAAGCCAAGGCCATGAATGATTAATACAGATGGGTATTAATTTTTAGAAGTTGGTGAAGTAGGAACTGTTTCAGGCTCCACATAGGTTTTGCTTGTCTGACACTACAGTATATGGCAGAAGGACAGGAATAGCCGCATAGACACCCACCTCCCCCATGTGATGCCCTTGACATATTTTGGACCATTACTTCTTGTGGTTTGCCAAGGTGGCTAGCCTAATTAGAATTGTAGTCCAAAACACAGTGGAGAAGGCTGTCACACAGTGATCTGCTAACTCAGTTTGGAAGTGCTTCTCTAGAACAAGATAAATAATAGCATCTATCAGACTTGCAAGAGCTTATGTTTCACCCAGCGACATTAATCTGCAAACATGAGGCGATCCTGCTTTTTTCTACTGGCCAATGACATTCTCCCATAGAATGTAATGTGGGTAGCAGACTGCATTCTAGTCTTGTTCCCATTTAAATTTTATGCAGAAGATAAGCTTGGTTACAGGCAAAAGGAGAAGCAAGCCAGTATGGAGATAATGGCATGTTATTTTCAGGGCATAGTAATCTCTCACAGCTTAATTTTTGACTTGATAAAGAACTTTCTTTTAAATTGCCCCAAATATTTAGCTTCTCATGTTCAGGCAGAAAATATGTACACTATAATTAAAAGAGCCCAAGTCTCATATTTCCAAGAAAGGCCTTAGTTTTACAAAGAGGCTAGGGAGTTAGTTAAGGGGCATAGCAGTTGAAGGATTACCCCGGTCTGTCATTCCTGAGGTATGTTTTCTCAGTATCACTTTCATTTTAAACTATTAGCTTTTACTGTGACTTTAGCTACTTTTTGTTATTTTAAACATAATGATTCTGCTTGAAATATGCCAACTGAAATACCAAATGTCTTAAATTGCCAATTGCCATAAGCCTTGATTTTGATCCAATTAAACTGAATATTTTTGCAACATTGATTACAAACGTATTTATATTTTCTGTGCATGACTAAGCTGCCAAACTCTCTCATCTTTGTGCATTTTCAGTTGTTTGTTGTTGCATGGTAACTTCAGTTGTTTGCTAACACAATAGTGCATCCGTTTAGCTTCTGAAGGAAATTTAAAAGTACTGTTTGCAATACATATGTGGGAATGATTTTGCTGTGATGGTTGCCATAGCAAGCAATCAGTTTAAACATCTGGATTGTACATCAGGATGCATGACATAATAATTCCTGAGTTGGAAAGGAGGACCACATTACCCACACTATGTACCCAAGATGCATCTTGGTGATGCATACATGTTGGAAGAATTCAAAGATGCATATAAATCTTTTAAATACAGAGAATTCTTGTTTAAGAATATAACACTGGATTTGTAACTTGGCAAGTGGATTTCAAATTATTATGGGTAAATTTTGCCCATCACTTGTGGGTAGGATTACTAAATCAAGAGAACCCCAGGCTCAGAGATATCAAGGCCAAAATCAGAGAACCAAGAAAGTCTCCCCCCCCCCCCCGGGCTCCCCAGGGGGATGGTTGTTAGCAAGTATATTTTACTCAAGGGTTGGGGGGAATGAGAGATTGTGTGTGTGTATATGCATGTCTGTTGACTTAGGGCAACCCCATGAATTTCATAGAATCATAGAATCATAGAGTTGGAAGAGACCACAAGGGCCATCCAGTCCAACCCCATTCTGCCATGCAGGAAATCTCAATCAAAGCATCCCCGACAGATGGTCATCTAGCCTCTGTTTAAAAACCTCTAAGGAAGGAGACTCCATTACACTCTGAAGGAGTGGTTTCCACTATCAAACAACCCTTACTGTCAGGAAGTTCCTCCTAAAGTTGAGGTGGAATCTCTTTTCCTGGAGCTTGCATCCATTGTTCCAGGTCCTATTATCTGGAGCAGCAGAAAACAAGCTTGCTCCCTCCTCAATATGACATCCCTTCAAATATTTAAACAGAGCTATCATATCACCTCTTAACCTTCTCTTCTCCAGGCTAAAATGGCAGCAGCCGTTCCACATGGCCGCCGCCGATACATCACGGCTGTGCCGCCTCCAAACGAGGCGGCACGGTTGTGACATATTGAGGTCGCGGCTGGGCGCCTAGGGCGCCCTTTCTGCAACCCCGGAAGGAGCTCCGTTTCGGAGCTCCTTCCTGGTTTGGTCCGCTGGGCGCAGCCTTTAGACAGCTGCGCCCAGCAGAACAAAGGAGAAAGGTGCCAAACGGCCCCTTTCTCCTTCTCTCCGCCGCCGTGGGGAAGGGGCCTTTTGCCGCTTCCCCGCAGCCCGGAAAGCGGCGGATCGGGGCTTCAGCGGCTGCCGCTCTGGCCACTGAGGCCCCAATCCAGCGGGGAAAGGTGCGCCTACAGGCCGCCCCAAAGGGGCGGTCTGTAATGCGCCTTTGAGAGGAGGATGAGGATGGAGAGGAAGTGGCCAGATAGACACCATGAAGAATCTACAGCAACTGCTAGGAAGCAGAATGCAGCAAATATTTTCTGTTAAGGACAGGTCTCTCATTCTCAGATCCCCTCATCATTATTCTAAATACTGGAGAGGAGGTTCTAGGTAGACTCTATTACTTGTAACTTGTTGGGCTTTTTGTCCACTGTTTTTGTATTGCCAAATTTTCAGAGATTCTCTGGCCTTGACTCCGGGGCAGAGCACAGTGTATCTGGTTGGGGTTGAATGCTGCGTAATGAGTAAAGAGAGTAGCAACTCTAGCAGGTCAAGAAAGACCCTGATGATGTGCCTCAAAGCTGGAACCTGTGATGTGGCAAAAGAGTGACTGGCAAACCCTCTAAAACAGAAGTGGAGACAACTTAGACTATGGGCATATACTGTACCCCAAGACCATTTTTTGTCATTTTGGTCCCCAGATGCCTCCAAAATGTCCCCTGGTCACAATTTCACTGCATTTCCCCTCCCTTAGCTGTTTTAGGCCAAGGATAGGATTCCAATAACCTCAGGACCATTACATATACTGTAAGCAGTGTGACCATAGGACCATATAATTTGATGCTCAAAAACAAAGACGTTTACCATATATGGATA
>NC_056524.1:149759461-149762005 GCF_019175285.1 Sceloporus undulatus | reverse complement strand
TCAATCATAATATGAATTATGCTCTTAGAAGGACTTTCCTAGTTCTCCTCAAAATGCACAAAGCTCTTTGGAGCCTAGCTAGTTTATGGCTAATATCTAGAATCAATTCAGTAATATACCAAGCCCATAACTCCCAAAAGATGGCACCATATTTGCCCCCCTTTGTATTTAATAACTACTTAGCTCAGAAAAGATTCAGCCAGTATAGTTTCTTCCAACATCAATATCAGGGAGTCACACTTGCCAGATTTTGCGTACCCACTAAAGACTAGGCCCCACTTTTTTGCCCAAATTGCAAGACATGCCAAAGTGATGAAAGGAGGAAACAAATAAAAACCTATCAGTCAGAAGACAAGCAGCTGTAGCTAATTCAGTATGTATGAATGTGAGAGAGAAAACATTCATTTTTATGAGGCTACACAGATTTTACCTAGAAAGTTTTTGGATAAAAAACTTAATTTTGATTAAAAAAATCATTTTTTAAAAAAAATTAAAAATGGCTATCTAATATTGAAAAATCTGTTTTTAATGTGAATATCATCAGTTTTATCTACTCTGCATAACATATCAAGTACAAAAAAGTAACGAGTAAAATGGAGATGAATAAAATGGCTGCTAATTTCCAAGTCAGAGATAATATTTATGTATGTTACTACTTTTTAAAAAACTGAAATGTAATACTAATGTTCTATGAGAAACATGAAAATGACCATAACTGAATTGTTGGTGAACTAACAATTAAATGTTAATAATCTGATGAAGGGGACTATTACGAAGTTTTCCCCTCAAGACATTTTCGTTTAGAAAACACAGAACTTCTAGTACTCTGTAAAATTAATGTTCACATATGCCAACAATCTTTGTTTGCAAATGCAATTTTGTCCCAGTTGAATTCCACAGTGATGCAAAATTCTTCAAATAAACTGTTGTCGTTTTTAAAGGACACTATGCTTGTGTAACAAATTCAGTATCTAACATACTTCCAAATACATACAGATCAGTTTAGGGATGTAATTCCTGGATATATGATTCTTGGCTCCTCCAAAGTGGGTCCTATGTCTGCTTCAGGCTTTCCATTTTTTGGCACAACTTTGTGCCGGTAAACGTGTGAGGACTAGGACTTAAAAGCTTCAAGTTTCAGTCCCCTATAAGATATTAAACTCATTGGGTGACTTTGCACTAGTCTCTCTCAGCTTGATTTAGTGGGGGTATTGTGAAGATAAAGGGAGGAAGAGATTGCAAATATCCTTGGAGAAAAGGGATAATATAAATATATGTAATTGTTGAGTTTGTCTACAAAGCTTTGTTTTTTTCAGAATTTGTTTAGTATTTGTATAAATCAGTGCTGAGACCTGAGGAAAAGCTGCAGCCTATTCAGAATAGCTTTAAGAAATCTCAATACAGGTTGAGCCTCCCTTACCCAGAATTCCAAAACATTTCAAAAACCAAAACTGTTTTCATGGGTGGCTGAAATAGTGAAACCTTTGCTTTCTGGTGGATCAGTGTTCACTAACTTTGTTTCATACACAAAATTATTTAAAATATTGTATGAAATTACCATCAGGCTATGTGTATAAGGTATATATGAAACAAATGAATTTGGTGTTCAGACTTGGGTCCCATCTCCAAGATACCTCATTGTGTATATATATGCAAATATAGGTATTACAAAAAAAAATAATCTCAAGCCCCTCTGGTCCCAAACATATTGGATATAGGAGACTCAAC
Source organism: Sceloporus undulatus (assembly GCF_019175285.1). Taxonomy (NCBI): domain Eukaryota; kingdom Metazoa; phylum Chordata; class Lepidosauria; order Squamata; family Phrynosomatidae; genus Sceloporus; species Sceloporus undulatus. The sequence continues at coordinate 149,760,277 of NC_056524.1, read as the reverse complement.
CTATACCCTATGTTTTACCTAGAACTGCAACATTTTGCTATTCTGCAGGGCCATTCAGACTACCTTTTGTACTAAATTGTAACCCGGATTAAAAGTGGGAAGTTCCCATTCCCTGTTTTAACACATCAGGGTCTTGCACACCGGATCAAGGGGAAATTCCCCTTAGAGAGGATTTTCTAAAAGTGGATTATTTCCTGTTCTTTTTGGAAAACCCGTTTCTTCCCGGCTGCTGGGAAATGTGAACTTGGCCCTAGTCATGATCGGGTCAAGTTCAGGGGAGGAATTTAGGTCAGAGGGTGGGCAGAGGGCAGAACATGCCTCCCCTCTTGCAAGCAGCTTTTTCTCTCTCTCTTTTTTGTAATTTTTATTTTGACAGATTATGCGAATGCTTGTGCTACAGGTTGATACATATTGATAGAATGTGTATGCTTGTGCTACATTTCCCTTTCGTTTGCTTGCTGCCGGCACGGCGCTTTGCAAGTGGCCTTTTTAAAAAAATTATTTTGTGTGTGTGTGACAGAATATGCAAATGCTTGTGCTTCATATGTTTCCCTGTCAATTTCACAAATTGATACAATGTGTGAATGCTTCTGCTACATATGTGTGGGGAAAGGAGGGAAAGCAAGAGGATGCAAAGGAGGAGAGAAGGAGAGATTGCATTCTGGGATGGGAAACAGAGGGAAAGTAAGAGGTTGCAAAGGAGGAGAGAAGGAGAGATTGCATTGTAGAATGGGAAATGGAGGGAAAGCAAGAGGATTCAAAGGAGGAGAGAAGGAGAGATTGCATTGTAGGATGGGAAATGGAGGGAAAGCAAGA
>NC_056524.1:149755120-149759361 GCF_019175285.1 Sceloporus undulatus | reverse complement strand
CAAAGGAGGAGAGAAGGAGAGATTGCATTGTAGGATGGGAAATGGAGGGAAAAGAAGAGGATTCAAAGGAGGAGAGAAGGAGAGATTGCATTGTAGAATGGGAAATGGAGGGAAAGGAAGAGGATGCAAAGGAGGAGAGAAGGAGAGATTGCATTGTAGAATGGGAAATGGAGGGAAAGCAAGAGGATGCAAAGGAGGAGAGAAGGAGAGATTGCATTGTAGGATGGGAAACGGAGGGAAAGCAGAGGATGCAAAGGGGAGGGAATCTGAAACGACCTGAAGGCACACAACACATGCACATACACACACAAGTTGACAGAATATGCGAACGCTGCCACCAGTTTGTTTATTTTTTTAAAAGGAGGGGGGAAAGCACCCATTCCATTGCCCAACTGTTGAATTTGATTGACAACAAAGGAGGCTCTATTTTAAAGCAGTACTGCAAATGTGAATTTCTGATGGGCAAATTTCATCGATCAAGGTAAAGGGTAGTGGGAACTTCTTTCTGGGGAGATTTGGTACCGGCCCAGCGAATCCGGACCAGATCTACCCAGGGCAAATGATCTAGTGGGAATGGGGCCTGTATCACGTGATCAGTGTTCCTAACAATGCAGCTACCATTCAGGTTTTCCAGCTTGTTTCCTTTCCACTTCATTCCACATCCTTGTTTATAGTCCCATACAATACAGTGTCAAGAAACAAAGAAAGTTCAGTGTAACTGTGGACAAGAGCTAGCATTCATTTAAAAGAATTTAGCTCTTGTTAAAAAAGCCACATCCACAGATACAAGTTCATTTCTCAGTTTTGAGTGAACAAATAAATGTGAACATCACCACCAAACAGAGGCTAGCATCCTGTTTGTGATATCAGCAGGCATAAGTCCCCGATGCTTGAGCATGGTCATTGTGGAGATGATATTCCACCCTCCACAAAACAACAACACTCCTGCATTCACTGTAGTGCTCTGATAGCACCCCCACACTCCATTGCTGGTGAAGAGTGGTAGGGATCAGAGAAGCATCTGGCTATGTCCCCATTGCCAGATACAGACAGCATCATCTACTAAGACCTTCAGAAGGCTCCAGTAGATATCAGCAGAAAGTGTCTTTGGGTCTCCCTCTGGTTATGGGAACATGGATAGGAGTTTATCCAAACTTGTCTACAATCCACCAGCTATGGAATGGCTGGTGGGGGACTGTAGCAGCACAACAGTGAGTGCTGGCAGTGTGTGTTTGACAGGGAGCCATAACAGAGTCCCATATGTGAAACTTAATACAATGCTCATCCATGCTGGATCCATGCTAGTCCTACCTTTCCAAAGCTGCAGTCTACAGCAAATTTCTAGTAGATTTAACAGGAAGTTACATATTTCAAAACATGTGCCTATTAAGTACTGCATTTAAAAAAAAATCTGAATGGGTTAGTGTGTTGTAGCAGTGTCAAAGCTGTATCAGGGAGAGCAAGGTCCAAATTCTCTCTCGGCCATAATGCTCACTTGGGGCATATAATTTTTTCATAACTTAACCCATCTCAAAGGTTTGTTGTGAGGATAAAAACTGAAAAAACCTAATTTACCCTTCCCTGAACTTCCCTACAGGAAGGGTGCAACACATACAGAATATCAACATGTACTTTTCTATGTTTTTAATTGTATTGTTCTTTTAATGTTCCCAATACTGGGAAACGAGCGGGAAATAAATATCATCATCATCATCATCATCATCATCATCATCACCACCATCACCACCACCACCACCACCACCGTATTCCTTTACAGTTCACCTAGGGAGACAATCATTTTGTGTGAATAACCATCACAAAAGAATGGAATAATCTCTTTTGGGTAGAGATTAAGCATATACTGTGACACGGTCAGTTTTGTTGCACTGTAACATGACTGAACATTCCCATTCAGTAGTCACTGCCATGCATTTGATCTATGCCACAGCATACATTTCTATTCAATAATCCCTGTTATACATTTGATTTACCAACAGTATACAAGTATACAATAAAGGAAACTAGGCCACATCAACATTCCGATTAAATCTGCAGACTACAGTATAAACAAAATAGATAAGGAGTGGAAAAGACAACCTGTACATAAAGGTTCCTTTCCACCCCCTATCTATTTTGTTTATAGGCTGAAGGATCCCAGTGAATGTGGGAAAACTGCAAATAAAAGAACACTGTTCTTTTTACTAAAGAGAACACCTCTCTATGAATTTCTAGGTCCTCCAGTGCAACTCTAGGGTCAACATCTGTCAGAGGTTGATCAAAGAATCATACTGGAGGACCTACAAATGCCTAGAGAAGCGTTTTCTCTAGACATTCTAGGTTCTCCAACACAACTCTATGGTCAGCATCTGGCAGAGTTGCGCCAGAGAACCTAGAGATTCCTAGGCCTGTTAAAGACTGCCAAAACAAAGCTGCTTGGGGTCTCTTTGGAGGTAAAGCTATTTAAATTATGCATGCATCCTAAGAATCCGGAAGCTGCACCAAAGCTGCCCTCCACTGCTTAGGAATGGAGTGTGGCTTTGGCGTGACCTCCGGACTCTTAGGACCCATGCATCATTTAAATAGCATACCTCCAAAGAGACCCAAAGCAGCTTTATTTTGGCAGTCTGTAACAGGCCCTAGACAGAACATGTTAATCAAATCTGCAAAAATCAAAGCCCCAAATGCAGAGGGCCAACTGTGTCACTCGCTGATCGCCTCCAAAGAGTTGCACACTTACAAGTTGCTGGAAAATACCTGTAATTTTTATTGCATACACTTGCACGCATGTGTGTGTGTGTATATATATAGGCATATGAGTACAACTGAATGTAAAGTTTATTATAAACCACACTGGATTATGCCCCTTAATTCAAGATGACCTCCAGGGTTGGTTGTCATTATACCTCCCCCACTTTTTTAACTTCTCATACTGACCTATTCCTCGCGTACCACTACCATGCTTCCCTGAAAATAAGACACTGTCTTATATTTATTTTCCCTCAAGAAGACACACTGCGGCTTATTTTCAGGGGATGTCTTATTTTTATTAAGTGTGGTACAACAATCTTCATTTATTCAAATATAAGTCATCTTCTGTTTGAACTTCGTCATAACTCTCCAAACCTGGAATTCCATCCTGAATTTCTTGCGACTCCATTTCCTTTAGACCCATTGGCCCCAATCTTTCTACTCCCTTCCTGCCCACTTCTGTTCTATGTCAGGCCTATCACTATGTCTTATTTTCAGGGTATGGCTTATATTGCGCAAAGGCTTAGAAATCCTGCTGCAGCTGATTTTATGGGTATGTCTTATTTTCAGGGAAACAAAGTAGTAGCAACTTGCCATTGACCAGGCGTGCTTTTTGGCCACCTTTGCCAGAGGCTCACCTTTCATCTTGACGGTGGGGGAGTTGGGCCCGGCCGACTGCTTCCGCCATCCTCTCCAGTTCTGGCAAAGGCTCTCCGCCTCGGAAATGAAGGAACAAAGGGAGTCTTCCTCAAAGCGGTCAGAGTCTTCGAAGGAGAACCGTTCCCCGTCCTCCCACTCCGCAAACATGAGTTCCATCACATCCAGAAACACCGGGGGAGAGGGGGAAAAGGGGGGCTCCTCCTTCTCTCCGAGAGAGACGCAAAGGCAGGGCTCCAGGACCAAAGTGTGCCGATGCTTCGGAAGATCCAGCCGCTCTTTTAATCCTTGATACAACGATGGAGCATTAACAACAACAACAACAACAGAAGGCAATGATCTGTGAATTGCAACAAGGATGTAAGAGAGAGTACACAGGGCTCTTTAAACCAGGTCAGGACCAAAGCTTCCCTTCTCAAGGGAGGAAGCCCATCCCCTGGATGGCTCCTGGTTTGGCTGACAGGGGACCAAACTGTGTGGACGCTGCTTCGGATCCAGCCGCCTGGAACGACAACAAGGAAGCAATCTGGAAATCGGAGCCAGGGTTTAACAGCTCTTCAAACTTGAATGGGACCAAAGGATGGCTCCTGGTGTGGCTGACAGGGGAGCCAGGCATAATAGTGGAAGCAGTGCTCCTCCTCCTCCTCTTCTTCTTCTCCAAAGGCAGGGCAGCAGCAAGGAGAGGACGGTGGGCCTCCTCCCAGGCGCCATTAGCAAGGGCCAGGTGAAGGCAGGGCCCAGGGAAACAAGGGGGCGGCCATCCTCTCTCTCTCTCTTCCTTAAGCTCTGCTGCTGCTGCTGCTGCTGAGAAGGGGAGCCCAGGAGGAAGGCGCTGG
>NC_056524.1:149748413-149755095 GCF_019175285.1 Sceloporus undulatus | reverse complement strand
ACCCCCCCCAATATGATGATGATGTGGTGGGTGATGGTGATGATGATAATGTAATAATAGGGCCAAAGAAGCCTTTGCCCTGATGAAGCTATGTGGCTTTAAAACTTACTCAAGCACACTCTGCTCTCACTTTCATCATAGTTCCAATAGGGATGGAACACCACCTTCTGAAGGATTCCAGGTGTGAGAAACCAACCTGGGCAGGGGAGGGGGTCCTTTCACATTATAACTACAACACTGTGATTCATTCCAATACCATGGCTCTGTCCTAAATCCTGGGATTTGCAGTTTTAATAAATAATAATAAATAAATACTTATTTATATATACCGCCCTTCTTCCCAATCAGGGCGGTGTACAACACATATCAACACAATATACAAAAGCACCAAAAGCACATTAAAATTTTAGGGTTTGCGTTCAGAATTTTTAGCCTCACCAGATTGCAAACTCCAGATGTACACATGGCATGGTTATTTGGTGAGGAAGGAGCGAAATAACACCACATCCAGACTTCATCGAGCCGAGTACAGCATAGTGCTGACACAAAGTGAGACCACGTGGGAGTAGCCATTTAAACTGATGGTGCTGCTGTTTTTGCTCTTGCTCCTCCTAACTCCATTTATACCCACTTCCCGCCCAAAACTGAAGCTGAAGGCAGCTTACAGTATTGCTAAAAATATAAAAGCTCAACATTAAAATAAAAATAACAAAGAAATTTGAATCGACTACTAACTATAGTAGATTAACTGAAGCAATCAGAAAAAATAAAGAAGGCAAAGCCCAGGAACCAGATGGTTTACACTTCATACTATAAATCTTTGATGATGAATTAGGTATTCCTGTGCAACTAACAATGAAGACCATTTAAAGAAAAAACTACCCAACCATTGAGGAGCCAGACATAGTACGAGATTCCTTTTTTTTAACTGTACAAGTAATGTTTAATGTTTTATCATAACAATATATGGTAAGCTCATTGTGTGCTTGATCTCTCTATATATAATTACAATTAATTTTTTTATTGAGAATTGAAATAATATGACAAAACAATCACAACAACACTACACAACAACACTACAACCAACTAAGTTAAAGACATCCCTTACTAAATCTAATCTAAATTACATAACACAAAACAGTACGGATTCCTAAAGAAGACAGAGACTTAACAGATCCCAAAAACTGAGAAACCATTTTGTCGAAATCAAATTACATGTTTTGTTCAATACTGATGGAGAGATTTTTTTTAAAATGTTTACACGCTTGGACTGACCAAGGCAAATAGTTTCGTACCTTAAAGATTGGAGAGAACACCTGAGATACTTGGGTATAGGTGGACGTGAACAACTTAATGAAAGGAAACTGAGTCTTCTTTTCAAGGCATGGAGAAAACCTTGATAATGTGAATTGGCAGAGTGAGTGTGAAGTCTTAAAAAGAATAAATTGGTTAAAATTTTAACTAATTGGATAAAGGTAGTTCTGGGGTTGTGAAGCTAATAAAACAGAGGCGGAAAGGATTGTGCATGGAATTAACTGAATGGTCACAGATGTATGTAAAACTTAACTTTATTGAAAATTGGAAATTAGAAGTCCTAAAGGATCCATGATCAAATTGGCACAAATATAGGATTTCCAATACAACTGAATTGGGGGGGGGACATGAACAAAGGGGAATATATAGTGGCCCCAAAAATTAAGGTTATGCTGTTATAAAATGTATTGTTGAGGGCACCTGATTCTGGATAAATATCAAGAATACATAAAAATAAAGATAACAGATGTTGGAAACTGCACAAGGGACAGGAAGCTTTTATTTTGACATTGGGAGGTCATGTACCAAGCAAGGAAACATTGGAGCCAGATAAACAATATGTAAATTAACATCCTGAAAACAGAGAGTCCAATGAAACCAGAATTGTATTTGTTGGATTTTTTTTAGGATAATTGGAGAAAGAATTTGGTAAAATATGGTCATAGTGGCAAGAATTATGTAGCCCATAAATGGAAGAGGACAGGAACCCAACACTGGAGGAATAGTTATTAAAATTGTATGATGTAATGGAAATGGACAAATTAACCCAATTATGAAAGATAGAACACTGGAAAATTTTAACAAAGGAGTTGGGTTTTAATGTTCTTAGAGGAAAGGTGAGGGAAATGCTGGCAACTCTGGGACTCAAGGATGTATAAATGTCACATTCCTGCTGTGTTGAAGGGAGGTTTGTTATCCCTTTTAAGGATAAACAATCAGTTAGTCCTCCTCTGGCCTGCTCAGATTGCCAAGGGAAAGGGTCTAGCATACATGTAAACTGTCTCTTCTTCAAGGATTTTTTGTACCCCCTGAAGCTGAAGAAATGGGAAGGAATCCATTATTATGAACAGCAGACTCGAAAGTTAAATTCACTGGGACTGTATCAGCTGTAGCATCCAAGCTGGAGTGGATCTCTGCATTTTATCTGTAAAGTGCTGTGCAAATTCTTCGCAGTGGACTGCCAGTGTGCATTTCTGTCTGGTGGCCAAATGTAAAAAACTTTTGACCACTGAAGCGTGTTCCATTGTGCAGACACAATGGTGGACAGAAAAGGATACTTTCTTTGCTGCCCACACTACCACAGAGTAGGCTCAGATAGAGTTCCAGCTTTGGACAACACAATATTAATAGTGGAAAACATTACTGACTTGGAAAATTACTAAGGAAGCCAAGGAGAAAGTGCAAAGGAAGGCCAAGGAAGAAAATGCAAAGGCAGGCTTGCTGCTGAATATAAAGAAATAAAAATAATAACCACAGAGGACCTATATAAATTCAAATTGGACCAGACAAACTGAAATAATAAAGGCTTTCTTGTACCTGGGATTCAAGCATTGCCCAGAATAGTCAGTCAGAGATGAGAAGAAACTAGAATGGGAAGGGCAGCCATGAAAGAGCTAGAGCAGCTCTCTTAAAAGACTAAAGATATCCAACTGGTACCAAATTAGAATTGCCAAGCTATATACAGTCGGGGGGTGCGAACCACACTGGGTGAAACCCCAGAGAAGGGGTGAGACATGGTTGGGCCTTTCTCCTGCTTAGCGCAAGAGGGTTGAACATGCTTCCCTTCCTGGCTGCTCCATTATAGAAATCTCTGGGGCTGAAGCCCAGTGAGGGAGGAGGAGGTGGGGCAAGCACTCGCCCTTCCCAGCTCTTCCACTGCCTGGAGAGGAAGCTGGGGAATGGAGGCAGAAGAAAAACAAATGGTCACTCTTCCTGGCTCCTCCATCACAAGGCATTTTCCCTGGGGAGAAGCCTGCTGACAGGAGCAGGAGGAATGAACACTTGTTCTTCTCTGATGCTCTGTCATCAGGCTTTCTCCCTGGGAAGAAAGCCTAACCACAGAGGAGCAAGGGAGGTGAAAGCTCACCCTTCCCAGATCCTCTGTTGCCAGGCTTTTTCCCTGGGGAGAAGCCTGGCCACGGAGGAGGAAGGGTGAACACATCTCTTCTGTTGCCTCCCGCTGCCTCACTTGTTCATCCATGGTGACGAAGTGGCTGAAGGAGGGCCGGTGAATTAACGGGAGGGAATGGGGCAGTCCTTTGCCCTGGGTGTCACCATAGTAGTAGTGTCACCATAGTAATTACGCCACTGACTGCCATCATCTTAAAATATGTACACGCTTAAGAGTTTCTCAGGCCAACGAGAATCTCTTCCCTTTGGTCTTCCTTCTTCCCGGTGGTCTTTCTTGCTGGCACCATCAAGGTAAATCCTTCTTTGTTCTTTCTCATCTGTCCCTATCCCAAACATCTGCAATTAGAAATGGATTTATTATCCAATATGTTCACCTGTGGTTGTGAGTGGCTATTCTGGAGATGTGATAATTTAAACATACAGTATCAGTGTGGTGTATAACACAGACAGGTACTTTTCTCCATCTTTAGAAATATGTTAAAAAATATTACCATGGCGTTACCAATACTTGATCGAGTTCTTTGCTCATTTTCTTTGAAAGAATATTAATAAATGGTTTCCATAAATATATCTGCACTCCTTTCTGTGCCTAGACAAATTTGAATAATGGCAGAAAGCTTACTTGTTAAGACAGTATTCCAAACCTTCCTACACTCTTTTTCCACAGATGGTTTAGTATTCTTCTTCCAGCTCTTGGCTGTAATTATTTTGGCAGCTATTAACCAAAACAAATTCAGTCACTGTGTGTTTTTAAACACTTCCTTATCTCATTTAGGAGGACAGCATGTAGAAGAAACAAAAGTCTGTCTTCTGTTTTGTTCTCTGTGCTTGCTTTTTTCCCCATCCCCTTTTATAGCCCATTACCACCATCACCATGATATGTGAAATAAAATCTGCACAATTTCCAGCATTCCCTAGTAATAATAATAATAATAAAATATTTATTTATATCCCGCATTTACTGTCCGAGGATCTAGGGGGGGTAATAACAGTCCAATATAACATTTAAAAACAGGAGTAACATGATCCCAATCCCCTAGTCCTCCCTCCTTCTGCTCAAATACAAGTAAAACATCATATAATATTGTTACACATTTTCTTCAGCATTTTTACATACATATTACATCACTGGAAATTGTCTTATCATAAATGTCCATAATTGCAACATTTAAACAAATAGACCTCTCCTACAAATTCTTATATAGTAATATAAGTTAGGAGGGTTATATCAAAATACAGTAGTGAGGGTTATTTTTCAAGAATTTCATCCAGCTTGAAATAGTTCTGATTATTTTTTCAGGATGAGGCAAATTTGTGCATGGAGGAAGAGAAGCTGAGTGGTTCACTGGTTACTATTTTAGTTTTTCCAGAAAGACCTCTCTGGAGATGGTCCGAATTTGAAGAAATTATAAACAACTTCTGCTGTTAATAACGCACTGTGATTCCAATCCACCAGATGCTGCATTTATCCTTGCTGCTGAAGTTTGTTTCTGGTTTAAAACTGGGAGCACAGGAAGATTGTTCTTTGTTTTCAACCTGAAACACGCTTCCTGGGGTGGAACTTGTTGTCAAAAGAAGGTGCACACCTTTATACCTTGTCCCAAAGCAAAAATACTTGTTTCAAAGTGGCTGACTGGCTTAATTTGCCTCTGCTGGATTTCAATAACACAGCAGTAAAATTTAGCAACAGCAGCAACAGAATCTACAAAATGGGTGTGGTTTATGTGCCCCCCCCATTTTAAAAGATATTGGGGTACATTACTTCTCTGTATCTCAACAGAAATGGGAAATCTTTATTTCCCAACAATGATACACTGCAGTCAAGATTTCTACATGTTAATAATTCATAAAATCTGGCACTGCCAAAATACCTTCTAAAGCCTTCTGCTGCATTGCACTCATTCTTACCCTTGAAGGTTTATTTTTCTAAACGAAATAGCTAATCAGAGATTGAATTAGTTTTAACTCCTGCTATGGTCTGCTTATTACCATAGTTGGGAAAAAAGAATAAGAATTTTGGCAGTACACTCATTTTCATACAACTGTAGCCTTCCCATCCATATTTTTAGCTTCAACTGTACATTTAAACATCATCTTATCAGTGGCTCTATGTTACCTTTAATGAGGTCATTCATATCCTTTGATACAACAAAATCTTTCATAGATAGTTTCCACCTGACACCTTTATCCATTGTTGCTGTGCAATCTTGAGAGGTTTACTTGGAAGTAAGCTACAAGGCAAGACTAACTTTCCAACTATACATGCAAAGGGATCTCGTAGCACTTCTGAGATGGTTAGAGATGCAGTCTTTTTCTCTGAATCTTTACGTTAAAAGACTGAGCTTCTAACTCAGACCTAGATCTACTTCCAAATGCAACAAATACATTGTCAGTTTCTTCACAAAATAACTGGGATTTCGCTACCTGTTTAATCTACACAACAGATTACAAATGCTATTGCAGCAGATTGCTAATCGAAATGTCTTCTATTTTCAAATGGAAACAGAAAAGCCAGTTTTGGCATAAGACTAAATTGCTTAACCAGTTACTATAGGTAATTTGAGTCTTCATCTTAGGGTCCTTATCCAGTTTTTCTCCCATGATGCTGTATTACTAGACTCTTGCTAAGTCACTCACTCCCTTTCCCTTTCTTCATTTAATAATGGTTCTGTTGCATTTTCTTTAATTCTGAATTGTGTTTATTTTGACATTTCTTTTATAGACTTTTCTTCAGTGCAGATAGATAGCTTCTATTTAACAGTTAGGTGACCTTTTCTTTTGTTTCCTTACACTAGCTGATTGTGAAACATTATTCCGGAGATGCAGAACATAATAATAATAATAATAATAATAATAATAATAATAATAATGTTTTATTTATATCCGCTATTACCAAGATCAGCGGTGAACGCAAGTAAGCTATTAGCAAGTAAGCTAATTTGCCCCCAACAGTCGGTACTCATTTTAACAACCTCGGAAGGATGCAAGCCTGAGTCGAGCTTGGGCCCTTTGCTGGTCTTGAACTCGCAACTTGTGGGGAAGCTCACAATTTTGGGTCTCTGTTCCCATAACCGAAATATCTGTCATCACTATGCCTTTTATTTGGGGGAAAACTGTTGAACTACTTCCTGTATATAGGAGCCCCGGTGGCGCAGTGGTTAAATGCCTGTACTGCAGCCTTCACTCAAAACCACAAGGTTGCGGTTCAAGACCAGCAAAGGGGCCCAAGCTCGACTCG
>NC_056524.1:149747238-149748388 GCF_019175285.1 Sceloporus undulatus | reverse complement strand
TATAACAAGGCTCCACTGTACTTGGAATTAATTCCCACTGAGAGAGCAAGGATGGTGTAGTGGTGTGAGAATTGGACTATGACTCTGAAGACCAGGGTTCCAATCCCTGTTTAACCATGGAAACCCCCTGGGTGACCTTGGACAAGTCACTCTCTCTCAGCCTCAAACCTCCTCTGAACAAATCTTACCAAGAAAACACCATGTTTTTGGGTCACCATAAGTTGGGAAATGATTTGAAGGGACACAACAACATAATCCCACTGAATCCAAGCATACCTGTTCACAAGTCCCTACTGTACCAAGGGCCACTGCTCCGACTTCTGAGAAAGAGAACAGCAGTCGGCATCTTTAGGACTTAATCCCCCCCCCCCCCCCCCCCGCTCACTTCTGGTCTCTTTTCCTGGTGTTTTGGGTCTTTTAGATTATGATCCTGAGGGCAGGGAGCTGTCAAATTAACAATTTGGCTGAAGGGCTGGGCATAGAGGTTCTAAATAAATACATAAATAAGTCTCCTATGAAGCTGAAGCTTAACCTGAGTCACAAGGATTCAGAAACCTAGTAGGCTGCAATAACTTACTTCATCGATATGAATGTAACAAGGATCACTTTTCTGCCATTTCCTAGGGCAAAACAAAGTGTGTTGCTAATCCAATCTTTCCTGACCTGCTGCTCTTTAAATATATTGGGCCATCTCTTATTTATTCCCAGGGGGGTCCCAAAAATTAAGACAAAAAGTTTTTCCCATAGCCTTCCTCTCCCATGACAAGGAAAAATGGATTATGGAATAGTTTATTTCAGAATGATTACTAAAATGAAGTGTGAATATATTTACTCTCTCCAAATCATTTCTAAAATCTATGGAAGAAGAAGACTTTTCTGTATAACTATATATAGTATTAGATCATTAGAATTCCTGGTCTTCATTTCCTTACCTTAGTTCCTGTTATGGGAATGAGTGCATTAAGTCTGAATGGCTTAATAGAGGAGCTCCACTCTTTCTCTGTAATGAATAGTTAACCTTCATTTCTATCTTGACATCATGGCATTGCATTTTCCAGCCTCACTGCAAATCACTGGCTATCATCAACAGAAAAATGCCAAGCGCTGTGATACATATCAGATCATCTTAGTATCAAATCATTGGGGTAGG
>NC_056524.1:149739476-149747213 GCF_019175285.1 Sceloporus undulatus | reverse complement strand
AAACCTGGTAACATACGTATACAATGAATTCTAACTCTATGATTCAGTTATGCTTTCTCCTCATCCCTAAGACAGACTGTAACATACGTATAACAATTTCTATCTCTCTACTGCTGGATTTCCACAGACTACAAGGTATATCTTGGTAGAATTCAAAAATATAGCCTGTTAGTCGGTGAGAATCAATAGGTAGAAAGCTCTGTAAGCCCCTTTGGAATTAAACAGAAAGAAAGAAAATTGCCACAGGAGCTTTGTCATAGCTCCAGTCCCGGCAATTGTTGTTGTTGGTGTTGTTGTTGTGTGGTGATATCCACTGCATGGGAGGAATAGACTGAACTCAGAAAGCTCCTGCTGCCGACTGCTTTCTTTCAGTGAGTCTCAAAGGGTGCTTCAAAAAGATTCTAGGCCCATTCCTTGCAAAAAAAGGGAAAGGCTGCTTCTTCGTTAAAACTTTGGAAGCAACTCTACATTTCATATCTTACTATGTCATTATTATCCAAACCTGCAATCTGAAGGAAGTAGACTGGACTGGAACTGGAGTCTAAGGAAAAAGGGGCTCCTTGCTAGCCACTTCTTTCTTTCTTCAGTGACTCTCAAAGGGTTTTGCTGCAAGATCTCTCTTCTTCGTTTCTCTATCATATTTTTTCATCATCATCATGATCATCAATCATCTTGAGTCAATATGAGAAGCAGACTATTTAAAAAGCTAGCAAAATTTTGCGGCTGCTGCAAACTTCATTTTTCTTTCAGTGACTCTTCAAAAAAGGGCTCAAAGATCTCTCCCTACAATTATTCTATATATTATATAATTCTTTATTCATATCTTATTCATCACTATCATATCATATCCAAAACTGCATTTGAGGAAGTAGACTGCGAGTCTACGAAAGCCTTTTCCCTGCTTGGCCAATTCTTTCTTCAGTAGAGTCTTTCAAAGTGCTGCCAAGTCCTCTGTCTCTATCATTCATATTCATTCATTTTTCATATACCAACTGCATCTGAGGAAAGCAGAGCTTAAGCTAGGAAATCTTTGCTGCTAGCCTTCTTTCTTCAGTGACCTCTCTCTCACTTATTATTATTACGATCATCATTAATTATTCATATCCAACTGATCTGGAGGAAGTCAGACTGTAGTCTAGGACAAGCTTCTGCTGCCAATGTCTTTCTTTTTCCAGTTTCAGTCCCAGATCTCCCTCTCCACGACTGTTATATCTTTTTGTATCCCTCCTCCATCCCACTCCTCCTTTTTCTTGCCTTGCGAAGGAGGAAAAGGAGGAGGAGGGAAGGAAAGGAGGCAAGGAGTAAGCAAAGGCAGAGAGTCAGAAAAGGTGGAGGGAGGCGGTTTGGTCTGGAGGCTCCTCCCTGAGGAAGATCTCGCGGTGCTTGGGGTTTTCCAGACAACTCCTCCTCCTCGCTTCTCTCCTCCTCCTCCTTTTTGCTGGGTGACCCTGTGCGCAGTAGAGCACGCTGGGCAGAGAGCTCCAGCCTCCAGAGAAGGCTGCCAGTGTGGCCCAGCCCTAGCCCCATGCCCCTATCTCTGCTGCTGCAAGCACTGACGGGGCGAGGCCAGCCCTGCCTGGCCCAAGGAAAAACAGTGACACCCCAGCAACCTCACCAGCATTCAAGACCGACGAGTAAACAGCTCTACGAGGAGCTCGGCAAGTAGCGCAGCACCTTCCGCCTCCTCCTCCTCCTCCTATTCCTGGATTGCTGTCTGCTGCTGTTGCTGTAGTTGGCTGCTGTTGTTTCTTCTTGGTGGGTGCTTCTCTTTGTTGGCCGCACTACCCCACCCCCCCGGTTTGCTCAGGGCGTCGTCCTCCAGTTCCCGGACGCGTCTCCAGTCCCCCAACTCCCCACCCCCACCGCCTGCCCGGAGTAATTCCCAAATGGCCCTCCTTGTTGGAGCAGGAAGAAAAGCAGGCCTTGTCTAGGGGTGTTTATTTCTTCGTTCCCCCTTTTCGGTGACAACTGCCGTCCTCCTTTTCCCGGACGCGGCTCCCTCCGTCCACTCCCCCGCTTTTAGGAGCAGTGCTCAAATGCCGCCCGTGTAAAAAGTAATGACATATTAGATATATATATAGAATATATAAAATAAGGCATACTTTTAACGCTCTCTCTCTCTCGCTCTCATATTATATAGATATATATATAGTATAGCGAAGAGAGTGTGTTTATTGCCTCCTTCCACCCTGCCCGTCCTCCTTCTTCCCGGACGCGTCCTCCATATCCGACCCCCTGCCATGCAGCAATTCCCAGATTCTCGCCATTTGAGCGTGACCCCCCCCCCCAAAAAGCATGCTTTAAAAAAAGGCCAAAAGCCTTTCGTAGGAGTGTTTATGCCGTTCTCTCTTCAGGTGACCGCTGCCTGTCCTCCCTTTCCGACGCGTCCTCCGATTCCGACCCTTCTCCTCTCTCCCCCAGGAAGGGATTCTCCAATGTCGGCCCATGTTGAGCTGGACCCCGCCCCCGACCCCCCCCCCCCCAAAAAAGCATGCCTTTTTAAATCTATCGATCTATCATCTAGCGAGGATGTTTATTCCCTTTGGCCTTCCCTCAGGTGCCCCATTGGCGTCCTTCTTTTGCCAGGACACCCCCTTTAGCCTTTAACAACACTCCCACCTTTCTTTTCTGCCCAGGAGGAGATTCCCAAAATGTCCCTCCAAGTCGAGCATGCCTATTTCAAAACCGTTCGTTGAAGTGTTTTATTAGGGGAGGGGGGTGCATGTCTACATTTTATCTCGACCCTCGGAAGGTCCTCCATTTTGAGGGACCCCCCCCCCCCCCCCCTTTTCCGCTCGCAGCTTAGTCTCCCTTCCCTGGAGTTGCTTCTGTTTCCTACGCAGGAAGCTTATAAAAACAACTCTTCTTCGTCCTTTGCCTTTGCCATGTGCCTTGCCTCCAGGGCCTTGGCTTCCTTCAGGGGCCTTCCTTTGAGGCTGAGGAGGGATCCAGCCACTTTAAACCTAGGTCCACCTGGAGAAATAAGCCAGTGTGAAGACCAGATTTAGAGGCCCCTGGCTTGTGCTAGGGAAGCCTGGGGAGTGTAGGACTTTGTGTGGCACCGGAAGAGAAGGCGAATGTCGCACAACACTACTGGTCGTTCACAATTCCCCTCCACTCAGTCGGCGTTAATTGCGGGTCTCAATTGATTAGTGCTGCAGTGGGTTTGGGACCTGAACGCCCCTTGTTGAGGGAAAGGAAAAGCGACAGGCTGCCTTCGCGAGCTGTGAAAAAGTATGTTGCAAAGGGGGGAATGCTGGAAGCTGCTGTGCTTGGGCTGTGGTCGTCCACACTGCAGATGTAATCATTGTGAGACCAAGTGTGGTCTCCATGCGGTGCATTCTGGAAAGGACCACACACACTGCCCTTCCCAGAATTGGCCACAGATGGAGACAACTTGGTTCTCAACTGGGTTAACCCGGCAGGTGCAGACTCAGGGTCCTACACACATGCCAAAATAAAAGCTGCGGTCGGGTCACTTTGGAGATCCTGTTAAATGACACGCACATCTTAGCCAGAAGCTGCCCAAGCTGCGTTCAGGTCCCTTTAGACCTGGAGCACAATGCTTTGGCGCGCTTTTTGGCCTCTTAGGACGCAATGCAAAGCATTTAAACAGACATACCTCCAAAGTACCCAAAAGCAGCTTTTTTGGCCTGTCCGCATGGCTCTCAGCTCTGGGCGGTATCCCAGATACAAATAACAGCCGTGCCGTCTCTGTCTGGCGTGCACCCCGACAACACCTTCCTCCATTCAGCACTGCAAACTTGCTGCTTTCTCAAAGCATCCAGGGAGGGTCCCCTTGGCTAGCTTCTCGTGATCAAGGCAAGTCCCCTTAGGTTCTTCCCTCAACTCTTCTGCCAAAGAAGGTCCATCAAGATCAGAAGGAAGGAGGGAGGATGATTAAACAGACCAACACTGCATCCCCAGGTACTGCTGCGGTTTGATTCTCCGCCTTCTTGCACCAGTCTGTGGGTGCTGCTGCCTGCTGGCATCCTCTCTCGTTTCTCTCTCTCTCTTCTCTCTTTCACTGACCCCCCAGCTCATATTTTGAGCTGCGCCTTCAGCTCAAGGGTGATCACAAGCTTACCCATCTCTTCCTGGAGTTTTCCTTTTTGGCTCACCCAAAAAAAAAAGGAGGAAAGGGAAGAAAAAAAGAAGAAAAGGGAAGAGAGAAAATGAGGAGAAAAGCATACTTGAATCATAGAGTTGGAAGAGACCCCAAGGGCCATCCAGTCTAACCCCATCCTGTCATGCAGGAACTCACAATCAAAGCACTCCCAACAGATGGCCATCCAGCCTCTGCTTAAAGACCTCCAAAGAAGGAGACTCCACCAGACTCTGAGGAAGTGTGTTCCACTGTCTCAACAACTCTTCCTGTCAGGAGGCTCCTCCTAATGTTGAGGCGGAATCTCTTTTCTTGTAGCTTGCATCCATTGTCATGTAGCACTGTGAAGTCAAAGGCTTTCACAGTCGGCATCTATCGGTTTTTGGTGTGTTTTCCAGGCTATCTGGCCCTGTTCTGGAAGAATTTATTCCTGACATGTATTCCTGCCATTCAAGAACAGAACAATACACAGATTAACATGTAAATCACTTCCTCTCAACCAACAGCATATATTTATACACCCCACTCTCTTCCATGCTAGCATTCTCTGAAGATGCCAGCAGGGACGTAGCTAGGATTTTAGGAAGGGGGGGTCCAGACTAAGTGCCACCATTATAATGGGACTTGGGTGCAGCAGCACACACCATTCATTTTTCTAATAGAAGGGGGGGGGTCCAGACCCCAAGAACCCCCCGCCTTGGCTACGTCCCTGATGCCAGCCACAGATGCAAGCAAAACATCGGAGATAAACTCTTCCAGAACACAGCCACATAGCCCCCAAAACCCACAAAAAACCTATCTTGCAGCACCTTTGAGACTCACTGAAAGAAAGAAGTTGGCAGCAGGAGCTTTTGGAGACTTCAGCCTGCTTCCTCAGATGTGTTCCTCTGCCACTGTCGGATTATAGAATGGGCTGTCAGAGGAGATCTGATATACCACCAGTCTTGACAGCTTTAAAAAGGCTGTCAAGACAGATCTCTCCCGACAGGCCTTCCCAGAGTAATTAACTTGGTTACCCGCCAACATGGACATCATATTGAATACCCCTAAATGGCTGTCTTCCTGTCTCTGATTATTTTAATGATTTAAATGGTATTTATTATTACCATGTACTGTAGGTATTGTTATGTTGTGTCTAAGGGAGGGGGGATAATGGGATTATTTTTGTATTGTATGAACCTATTGATGTTGTAAGCCGCCTCGATCCTGTTGGAGAGGCAGGAGACAAATAAAATTTTATTATATTATTAGTACTACGTATTACACTCTCATAGACCTAGGGTATATATAAGTCTGTCCCTGGCTTACCACTCCACCAAATGCATCTGAGGAATAGAATCATAGAAGAGTTGGAAGAGACCGCAAGGGCCATCCAGTCCAACCCCCTGCCATGCAGGAAATCTCAATCAAAGCATCCCCTCCAGATGGCCATCCAGAAGTAGATTTAAGTCTAGGAAAGCTCATGCTGCTGACTTCTTTCTTTCAGTGAGTCTCAAAGGGGCTACAAGAGCTCTCTACATACTGGTTCTAAAGACTAACATGGCTATATCTTTGAATTCTTCCAGAAAATGAGGTAGGTATGCCTCATTGGTTGTTGTTCCTGTGTGCCTTCAAGGTATTTTTGACTTATGACAACTTAATATCCATAGGAGTGTTGAGTGGCTGGGTTTAGGACTGGAAGGAGCCCCACATGAATGTGGAAAAAATACAAATAATAATAAAAAAACTTATTTTTACCTGAGAGAACACCTCTAGGAATATCCAAGTCCTCCAGGTCAGCTCTGTGGTCAACATCTGCCAGAGCTTGATCATAGAATCATGCTGGAGGCCCTATGGATGCCTAGAGAAATGTTTTCTCTAAGAGCTTCTAGGTTCTCCAGCACAACTCTATGGTCAACTTCTGGCAGAGTTGCACTGGAGGATCCAGAGATTCCTAGAGAGTTGAAAAGATGAAAGATTTATACGATCTGAAGAGAAACCAGATTATTAATATGTTCCTAGAGATAACATATTAATCAAAACCACAAATGATTGAAGCCGCAAAACTCAAAGCCGCAAATGTGGAGGGCCAACTGTACTGCTTTGGTCGTAGCCTCATAACCACAGATCTAATAGGCTACTTTCTATTATCTAATATATATATATATATATATATATATATATATATATATATATATACCAAACTTTTCTCAAAACTGGGACCCAGAGCAGCTTACAAGATTAAAAACTGTACAATTTAAAAACATTGAAAAGTGTTATGTTAAAACAGAATTAAATTATCACAATGTTAAAAGAGATTGCATGCAAAAGAATAAAACAGTTAAAAAGGTTAAAAGGTTTAAAATACATTTAAAAGAATACCACGCCCAACTCGTTCTTTAAAAACCTTCTGTGAAAACCACCTGTTTCTACCTTCCTACTTCCTAGAGCACAATAATATACTAGGCTCTTACAAACAACAACACAAAACAAAAGGTTATACAGTGCACCCGTGCCAATCGCAGGCTTGCCATCTGCGGTTTGAGCTTCCGCAGACAGCAAGCCTTGGCTTTTTCAATGGGTGCGCACGCACATGGTGGCATTGAAATGAACAGGACCTAAGCTCCCACGTTTTTTGCTATCCGTGGGGAATCCAGAACGGATCCATCATCGATAGCAAGGGCGCACTGTGCAAACAAAATACAGATAGGTGTACTTGGTACTATACTATATTACTTTGTGTCTCATCTTCACTTTCTAATCCTGTATATTTACCTGGAGAAGGACGTCTGTCTTTTGGGGGGATTCCTTTAGCTTTCCCTTTTCTTCTGAAAGAGTCTATAGTATTGCTCCTTTCTTTCTTCTCAAAAGGCAAATTATCATGGAGTTTTCTTGACAAGGTTCGTTCTTAAGGATTTGCCATGGCCATCCTCTAAGGCCAAGAAAGTGTGACTTGGCCAAGGTCACCCAGTGGGCTTCCATTGCCAAACTGGGATTTGAACCCTGGGCCCCAGAATCCCAGTCCAATGCTCAAACCACTACACCATTCTGGCGCCTGCTTTACTTGCACACATGTGCCATTCAACGCCATGGTGGGCCTTGCCTGCAGAAAATAATTATTATTATTCTATTTATTTATACCTTGCCTTCCTCCTGGTACAGGGACTCAAGGCTGCTTGAGAAAGGGGGGTAGGGGATGAATAAAGGGGGAATGAATGGGTGCACGCACCCATATGCCTGGGCTTGAATATAAGAGAAACTGTGTTTTCACAAGGGGGTCCAGAACGGATCTTCCATGAAAAAAGAGGAGTGACTGTATTCCCATAATTTATTTCATGCCTGTATCATCCAGCTCTAATCCATCTTTATGTATGATACATTCAGTGTATAAAGTACATTATCACATTGCACTCTTAAAACAGGGCTAGGTGGCTTTAACTGCGCTGGCTGCCTCCTGTTGCATTCTGGTACTTGTAGTTTAGGAAGGGGCATTTAGAATTTTCAGCCAGAGAGCTCTTAAACCTCACTGAATTACAAACCCCAAAATGCAACCGGAGGCAGTCAAAGCAATTAAAGCGACGTAGCAGCGTTTCAAGAGTGCAGTGCGATAAGGACAGAACATATAGGTTAAAGAGACAGGAATAGATACAGCT
>NC_056524.1:149712976-149739376 GCF_019175285.1 Sceloporus undulatus | reverse complement strand
AGCCAGAGTAGAGATTGCTAAACTGTGGAAAACAAATCAAGTTCCTTCACGGAACAATTGGTTAATGAAAGTCAACGATTACAGAATCCTGGATATTCTTACGTGTAATGTGCGGAATTTTAGTAAAAAAAGGTTGAAGGAAGACTGGGAAAAAGTGACAAGTTTCTTAAAAAGCGAATGGAATACTAATTTAGAGCTTAATGATATATAACGGACAGGCTTAACATGCATTAGCTACGATTTGTATTGTATTGATTTGTAGTGTAGAGACTATTGAATGTAAAATTGACGATTTTTCTTTACTCTCCCTTTGAAAGATGTAGCTATGATGGGCAATTGATTATTTGCCCCTCACCTCGTTACTATTTGTTTTCACATCAAAGAAGAAACTCAATCCGAAAAGAAACGGTGCCAGGAGCGCTTTGAGGAAAGGGAAACGAATTAGTTAATAGATATAACCAGGGAACTTACCTTTAATTTTACAGAGTTGTATATACTAATGAACTGTATGTTAGTAAATATAGACGTTGGTTTTGCTTTATTTTAATAATGTATTAATGGTAGGCTTTGTAAACTATAGCTGTAACCAATGGAAGTAGCTAAAGAAATGAGAAATAAGAATAAATGGTAATTGTGGTATACACTCGACGAAGGAACAAAGGGCTGTCGCATTAACAATCCAAGCGGGGCTATTTTCCAATTCCAAGACAGAAGGAAGTACACCAGAGAAGGGTATAAGAAGAAAAGAAGATCTTTCTTTTATTGTTTGTTTGTGATAAACCTCTTATAATAATTTAAATTCTATTTTGTAGTTATGTAAGTAATAGATATGTTCAAGCTGTGGTTTATCAAAATGCGAACCAAGATGGCTTTTCTTTTATATAAAACTTAATAAAGATTAAAAAAAACAAACCAGAAATTACTTGAAGGCACACAACAACAACAACAAGAACAACAAGAACAACAACAACAACAGTCAGACATCTCATCAAAGCAACAGCAATCATCTGTCTCACAAGAAAGAAACAGCACAATCCTTTTCTGGATCCTATTACATTCTATCCCACGCCTTCAAGTGTGTAAATATGCTTTATATGCTTTATAACCTGAGGTTTTAATCTGCACTACATCTGAAGAAGGGAGTTTAAATCCATGAAAGCTAATGCTAAAATAAAAATATGTTAGTTTTAAGGGTGCTGTTACATTCCCTTTTCCCTCTCTAGTTCCCTTCCTCCTGTTTATGCTGCAAGAGACTAACAGGGTCTGCTTTCAAACTGCTAGGTTGGCAGAAGCTGGGACTAGTGACAGGAGCTGAAAACACAACCACTGAATCATATAGGTAAGCAATATATCCCCTTTCCAATTTTAAATGCACAACTAAAGCAGTGTATGGCTTCCAAACCTGGCATGAAATCTGATTGAGATGGATCCTTTTTAAGACCAAGACATACAGGCCTAATTCCAGTTGCTAGTCCCAACTCAGGTGGACCTGTTACACCAGTGGAACCCAGTAAGTTTAGACTAGTGGGTCTACTCTGGATGGGAACAGAAGGTTGATTTAGGCCACAGAATATAGGTGGGGATTTTGCAGCCCTCCAGATGTTACTGGACTGCAAGTCCCATCAATGGTGATGCCTGCTGGAAGTTGAAGTCCAACAATTACTGGAGGTCTGTTCCATTCTCACCCCTTCCACAGAATATGAGATGAGAACTGCAAGCAAACTTTTGGCTTAATAAGTAACTCCTTTAGCTACTTAAAAAGCAAACTCTCCGCACGAAAGGTGTTTAAGAAGTCTTAAGGAGTGGTATAAGCAGAAATATTTTTTCTGTGGATTAGCACAGGAAGCTGATAAGAGCCAGAGGAAAGAAAGCGTACATATAAATAATCAGTTCCCACAGTGGGAAAAGGATAAAAGCTGCATGATTCAAGGCTTTCTCCCAGGATCAGTTCCTGGTTTTTGAACATATCTGTTTGTGATACTGTAAACCAGAAAACTAGAAAAGACAATAATGCTTGGTAAGGGGAAAGGAAGTAGGGAAAGAGGAAGAACACATTCTAGTTGATAGCCTCAATCCAGAGGCCATGGCCCTGACTCTGCAGGACCTGAACATGCTTACTGATGACAGATGACTTGAAGGTCTCATTCATGGGGTCACTGTAAGTCAAAGTCAACTTGACAAGAAGAAGATACCAGAATGTTGGAAGAATATCCTGTGCTCATCTACATCTTAAATACTTACAGAATTAATTAAGTCATTCACTATCCCTTCTTAAAAGATGCAGACAGCAGCAGAATTAAATGTTTATATATTATGCAATAAAATTCAGGACTCGTATGCTAAAGAAGCCTTCTTCAAACCTATCAAGATCTTCATAAGTAGCATTGTGATGCAGCATCCTCAACTCCCACTGGATCTCTTCCTGCATGGTTGAAGGCACCCTGTCAGGAAAAAGAGTAGGGGAGTCTCCAAACATTACAATGCAGATGATCAGCAATAACAGAGAACATAAGCATTCCTAACAGCTGTGCAGTTGTGAAAGATTGCAGAGAGGAGGGTGGTCAAGTTTAGTTCTCAGAATTAGTTACACATAACAGGGGTTGCAGCCAAGGCTGGCTAAGAAGAAATATGCCTTCTAAATGTCCTTGTTTGGCATGAACTGTCCAGATTTATCCTCTGTTGTCCACTTTAAATGTCCCAATTTCTCACTCCTCATGCCACTTTACCCCTTTGTCCTTAGGTTACCTGAACTGGTGAAAGCTGAGTTCAGAAAAGTAGTTTGCATTCAGTTAACACAGCAGAAGATCGAGGAGAGAAAGGAGTGGGATCTTGCCCTTCCTTGCAGACTCAGGCAAAAGCAAACTGTTGCCACCTTGCCTAGCATGTATGTTCTTCCTCATTAATAATTTTTGCCATCTTGACCACACTCTGATGTTTCTTGGCCACATTTGTCCCAGTGTTCATCTGTGAAATGTTGGAAGGTGTGAATAATCATGTATTAACAAGGGGCTTTCCTTGCTCCCCATCCCACACACTGCAGCCCCTTGCATCCTGTGTGTTCAGGGCCCTTGGAAAGCTGATACCACAGCAAGGGATGCAAAGGCAGGAACTAGACAAGGGCATTTTGATTTTGGTTGACATACTCCTTTCATACTGAAATCAGTGGCTGATTTCCTTAAACAGGATGAGGCACAAGGGAGATATAGACCTCCTGGAAAAAGAAACTCAGCAAAGATCATGGAAATGCTCAAAGAAATGGGAAGGGACTAAGGAAATGATTGTATTCTATTTAAAGCACCTATTTAAAGCTATTTTGTCCCCCACTTTGTTTAACATTTACATGAAACCGCTGGGAGAGATTATCCAGAGACACGGGGCACGGTGTTATCAGTGTGTTGATGACACCCAAATATGCTTCTCTGTGTCTCCGACTGATGCAGTGACTAAGGATGGCATCTCTCCCCTGAATGCCTGTCTGGAGTTGGTAATGGGCTGGATGAGGGAAAACAAACTCAGACTGAATCCAGAGAAAATGGAAGTACTTGTGATAGGTTCCCCAGGTCCGGGGAAGGAAATTTATCAACCTGTCCTGGACGGGGTCACACCTAAAGGATGAAGTTCACAGTTTAGGAGTACTTCTGGACTCGTCCCTGCAGTTGACGTCTCAAGTAGATGCGACAGCCAGAAGTGCTTGCTATCAACTTCGGTTGATACGCCAACTGCGACTCTACCTGGGCCAAAGGGATCTTGAAACAGTGGTACATGCTCTGGTAACCTCTCGTCTAGATTTCTGTAATGCACTCTGCATGGGGCTACCCTTGTACCAAGTCCAGAAGCTTCAGTTAGTACAAAATATGGCAGCCAGATTGGTCACTGGTGCATCTAGGTTTGACCATATAACACCTAAGTTGAAAGACCTTCACTGGCTGCCCATTCGCTTCCGGGCACAATACAAGGTGTTGGTTATCACCTATAAAGCCCTACATGGCTTCGGCCCAAGTTACTTGAGGGACTGCATCTCCCCATATGATCCACCCCACACACTTAGAACATCTGGTAAGAATTTATTAATTGTATAATTGTAAATGTTTACTCCTTTAAAGCCTCCCCCCCCCCAAAGGTGTAGAAGATAAACAACAGTAGAACAACATTACTGTTCCTAAGGAATTCCAAAATGCTGCACAAGCCCCTGGCAGGGTGCTACTAAGGGGCCTAACTGATCAACAAAGCTTTGCAGGGGGAGCCAGAGTCATCCATGTGGCCTATATAAGCAACAGACACCAGAATGAGTCAACACTACTGAACCTAGATGAGTCACAATTGACCTAGTTTCTTTCCCCTTCAATGTTCAACTATATTCTCTCTCCTTAGCATGCTAGATATTCATCCCCGAAAAGGGAATGGCACCAAATATTCCAAAGCAAGTTTTCTTCCTAAGGTAGAAAATTAGCTTTGTTTTTGGCTCTTTGTCAGCATGCTGTCCCATTCATCACTGAGATCAACCATCACTAAATCTTGTTACAAACTTTTAATTCCATCTGTGGTAACTGTGACTGCCTTGCAAGCCACTGAAGAGTATATTGTCCTTTGTATTAACTGCTTTCACACAAGTGGTGCGATTTGCTGATATCTGGCTTCTTGTGATGTGTGAATGTTTTGCTGCTAAAAAGCCTTGGTTTCTTAATCAGCTGCAAGCCACAAACTAAAACCACAGTTTGTTGTTGGCTTTTGAAATTTGGCTTATGTAAACCACTAGTTAGCATGATATCTAAACCTACAGCCATGGATTGTCCCTGGCTTGTTTTCAATAGGATCTGACAAAAAGAGCAGGCAATAAATGAGCTGGAAGCAATACAGACATGGGGAAAATAAGTTATGATTTGTTTGGCGACCTGTCTTTCAATTTGTGGCTTAAATAACAAACCATAGCTACTAAGGAAAATCAAGGGAAAAAGTGCAAAGGCAGGCTTATTGCTGAGCATAAAGAAAAGGAAGATAATGACCACAGAGAATTTACACAAATTTAACCTAGATAAGGAGGAAATAGAAACAGTAAAACAGTTTTCATACCTAGGATCAAACTTTGACCGGGGCAGGGAATACAGTCAAGAAATCATAAAAAGACTAAGAATGGGGAGAGCAGCTATGAAAGAACTAGAAAAGATCCTAAAATGTAAAGATATACAACTAAGTATGAAAGTCAGAATTGTCCGGACTTTATCACACAGGGGGAAATCAAGGGAAAATTGGGGGTTTAAACAGTGATTATCTTGTGAAAAATCACACGATCGCAATTAAGATTTGTACACACATCATGATTAAAGTGTCATTATCTAGGGAATAACAAGCAACAAATCATTCACAGGCAAATCCTATGAATGATCTGTTGCTGGTTCTTTCCTGGTTAATGATGCTTTAAGCGTGATGTGTGTGAAAATCTTAATCACGATCGTGCAATTTTCACAGGATAATCACTGTTTAAACCTCCAATTTTCCCCTCAGTTTCCCCCTGTGTGATAAAATCCCAAGCCATAGTATTCGCCATCACCATGTATGGTTGTGAAAGCTGGACAGTGAGGAAAGTGGATAGGAGGAAAATCCATTCATTTGAGATATGGTGCTAAATAAGAGTGTGGAGAATACCGTGGATGGCCAAAAAGACAAACAATTGAGTCCTTGAACAGATCAAGTCTGAAATACCCCTAGAAGCCAAGACAATTACATTGAGGATGTCCTACTTTGGCCACATTATGGGAAGCCATGACTCATTGGAAAAAACAATAATGCTGGAAAAAGTGGAAGGAAGCAGAAGGAGAGGAAAGCCAGATGTTAGAATATGGATGGACTCTATAAAAGAGGTCACAGGTATGAATTTGCAGGAACTGAGCATAGCAGTGGAGGACAGGAAGTATTGGCGCTGTCTCATCTACAGGGTCGCCATGGATTGAGGTTGACTTAAAGGTGGATAACAACAACAAAAAAGTTTAATGTGACATGTAAATGCAACCATTGTCTTGACATAGTAATATTGATTGGTAATAGGACAAATGGTTAGTTCTTTTGGCAGCTATCAGTACAAATTCATGAATTTGGTTTCAGATGAAGGAGATAAGTGAGCCTTCTTCCCAGAATCAGATGTATCACCATCTTACATTATATTAACTGCACTTGGTAGCACACATAAGAAAAGCTGGCTAAAGACAACTGAAGAGCCTATACAGAATGGTGACTCCATTTGAACACAGAATGGCTGTTTGGGAGGTCCATTTTGATAGATTACATTACTCTGGGACATTCAGTGTTCTGGAGAAATGGGACTAATTTTGATATTTATGCAGGATGCTTTCTACTTTCCAGAGAGCTACTCTCCTGGCCTGACTTTATATGTGAAGGCTCTACATGCTCATTTTTTGAGCCTCTTTTCATCTGTAAAGGTTATGCTAAAAGCTACAAAATAAGCTATGCCTTTGGCTCACCTTTTGTTTTAGAGATTGCATCCAGAGTCAAATGCAATCCTTCAGTATGATGAAGGAGTAAGCTGTCAGTGGAAGCACCAGTGGGAAACTTGCCCTTACTTTCTTGCAGCTGCAAGGAAGTGGTCATGCCAGGAGGGAGTGGTTGGAATGATTTATTACTGACTTGTGCCAAAAGTGTGCAGCTCTGCTCTAGGGAGCAGCAGGGAAAGCCTACCCGCATCCTGCAAAAGGAGCAAGCTAGAGGGCAGAAGGAAGCTAGAGAACTGGAAAAACAAGGGAAATGCAGGTATTACAAAATGCCTATCCACACCCTAACCACACACAAATAGACCACCAAATTGTTAGACAGTGAAAATGATCCAAAATCCAGTGAGTCAGAACTATCAGTGCCAGATGATCCAGATGTCAAGATAACTCATTCTAAAAGGCAAAGTCAGGGGAAGCAATTGGTGGAGGACAAACATTCTCAAGGGGAAAAAAAACTGCAAGAGAAATACTACAGCAACACCTTTATGGGGCTTCCCAGGTCACAGTTTCAGAGGGCTCTGCATGTTGGGCCACTTTGGGCCGTTCCTAGCAGATTTCATTCCCCATTCTTCCACTGTAAATTGCAAGTGAAAATACTGTTGACTTTCCATGCTACTGTACTACATTTTTCTATATTATGCTGCTCAGGTAATCAACAAAATAAACAAGATTATAAAATGGCATCCACAGCAACCAAACTCATGAACATCATTGCTCACATCAAAACTCCACACTTTATAAAATATAGAAGAGTAGTGCTAAAAGTGTTTGTATCATAGAAACTGCACTACTCTTCTTGGAAAAATGAATACTTTCTGTTATATGTGGAAAAAACAGATGAACCCAAGGAAAATACAGGATGATAATGATAGGGTAACAATAGTGGTTGGATGCTGCATAAAAACTGATTGTCACACTAAGCGATATGGTTATAGCACTGTGATTTCACTTCTTTCCTTGGCTGCCTCCTATGGATTCCTGGGGATTGTAATTCAGTGTGGCACTAGAGGCGTTCTCTGGCTGAGAATTCTAGAAGACCCTACCTTGGAGTGTTACAGACCGCCACTTTGCGGCGGTCTGCCGGCGCTGCTAGTTGCTCTGCGAGGGAGCTGCAGCATCCAAACTGTGCGACTCCCTCGCGGAGCAAAAAAGAAGCTCCAAAATGGAGCTTCTTCCTGCGGCATGGTTATGATGCCGCGAGGCGCCAATGGCGCACTTGCGACGTCATAAGCGCCGCACAACGTGCAGACACACAGCGTCCGCTACGTCAATATGGCAGCGGCCATGTGGAACGGCCGCCGCCATATTGTACGTATTCACTACATACTAGGGTTAGGGGGGTGCGAAAGCACCGCCCCTTTCTAACCCTAATACGTAGTCAATACATATTTTATGGCGGTCTGTAACCCGCCCTAGTCTACAAACCCCAAGTTTCCATAGGATGGAACCAAGGTATTTAAAGTTCAATCATAGTGCTATAACTTTGGTATGAAAGGGCCCTGACTGAAGTATGACGATTCCACACTTAATGTCTACTGCTGCTCACATTAATACTTTGCATGCCTGCTAAGAACTTCTGAAGTAAGTCCTGCTATCACTGGGCTTACTTAGAGGTAAGTGTGCATAGGATTAAAACTGAGTTAATCTGTTCTGACATAAAAAACATAAGACTCCACAGATCACAAAAGCACTTGCCATAATAAACATATCAGTCTTTTCTATCTTTGGGGAATAAACTGTGAGAAGGAAAATTCAACATTCACAATAAGACAATATCACTGTTCAGCGCAACTTCAATACCCCAAATCACTGAAAAAAGCTTTTAGGGCCTCCAAAAGTCTTCATAAGGAAGGATGTTAAACAAAACTGAGAGGGAAGAGAGAGAACAGTAGGACTGGGATAGTTGCTCTCAGAATCAGAAACTGATTTCCAAACGCAATTGGTTCAGTTTCTTTACAGGCAAAATGGATTGTAAGAAACATTCAAAAAGCAATATTTTATCTGTTGTTTTGTCCTTCTAGTCAACACAAACTTAAGCCAACGCTATAGGTTTTTCTTAGTAAAATTTATTTAGAGGAGGTTTGTCATTGCCTTCCTCTAAGGCTGAGAGCCCAAGGTCCACCAGTGGATTTCTATTGCTTTGAACCCTGTCTCCTGGAGCCTTACTCCATTATTCACTTGAACCACTGCATCATGCTGCCTCTCAAAAAATTATCCCGAAAAGCCCACAAACTACTAATTATCCCTCCCTTTTGTGAGTATAAGAAATTTAGTAGTAACTTGGTTCTGCATCCAGTCCAGATTAGAAGGCACAGGTCCTTTGTATTAAATAAAAGACGAAAAGAAGAAAAAGAAAATGCAAGAATAAAAAGAAAGCATGACATGGTAGTCTTTATATTAGTAAAGATTAAGACTGAAATTGAAAAGTTAGTATGCACCAAATTGGGTAACATTCCCTAATGATTGAATGATATATAACTACCTTACAAGTGGTTTCTACCTTGAAATAAATGCAGAAAAATGAGCACCTTTTGGTCTAGTGTGCCCAGTTTTGGTCTGGCAACACATTAAGGTGATTACTTTCTGCAACGCTACATATTTTAAATACATTAAATGTTAAATTGCTAAGCTCTCCTTGAATAGTCCTCAGCCATAGACCTTAGTTCAGTGTTTATTTGACAGGTGCTATTTAGTTATTAGAATCATAGAATCATAGAGTTGGAAGAGACTGCAAGGGTTATGGTGACTCTATCCTGATTAATAAGGCGGGTGCCATTTTAGTATACCCAGTTCCATTCTGAGAATTTGCAAAGCAGTCCATCTGGTTGCAATCTGTATATTTCCTTTGTTCAATCCCATCTCCCACACAAGAGTAACTTCTCCTACATTTCCCCATACCAGAGTCTCATGGGAAGCAAGTTGCACATTCTGTCTAGCCAGCCTGCCCTGCCCTGGATTCTCGATTTAAATAGCTCTTGTAAGTTACCTGGTAAAGGTGTGATTTCCCAGGATAAAGTCATCCAGGTGTAATTGACTCTGACCTAGTTATCAAGATGACAGATTCTTAAAATAGAACCAGGGAGGTCTATCTGATGTCTGCAGCATGAAATATATGGTTAGAAATAATCCAAGAGATGGGGCACTTTCACACTCCTCACTTATAATAGTATGATTCCAGTTGAACTGCCATGGCAACATCCTATGGAATATTTGCAGTTCACAGAGCTAGGTTGCTAATTCAGGCTCTTTCCAGGTCCTGAGGTTTCAGGGCCCAAACCTAGGACCTAGGGACAACATTACTATGCATTTAATATCAACCGTGGTTATTCATTGCTTGTAATTCAAACACACACGAACACACATTTTTCTGTTTGAAAATTAACAGTGAAGTTTTAGATCAGGGGGTTCTTTCCACATCAAGGTGAAATGATGGGATTATTCTTTCTCACTCACTTAGGGAGACAGGATAAGGAAAATAAATTTAGCCTACTTCCTTCTAACCAGAGCGTGAATGCAGAGCACAGTGGAGGATAAGACCGGGTGTAACAATGCATGGGAGGGAATGAGAAAACTAAGTAGATACATAAACCCCCTGGAAGTTGTAGCAGCAACTCAGTTAAACTTTCAGATTGTATAGTGCAGCTGCATGATACGTGGTAATGCAGGTGCCTTTTATGTAGCTTTCAGCTTACGCTGAAAGCCACATAACGGGGGTGTAATGGCATGCGCGCCCATGCTGTTTGCCTTACACAGAG
This sequence comes from Sceloporus undulatus, assembly GCF_019175285.1. Taxonomy (NCBI): domain Eukaryota; kingdom Metazoa; phylum Chordata; class Lepidosauria; order Squamata; family Phrynosomatidae; genus Sceloporus; species Sceloporus undulatus. Next base: position 149,729,118 of record NC_056524.1, on the reverse strand, counting down.
AGGTCCAGATTGGATCCCTGCGTAATGCAAGGGCACATTGTAGGAGCTGCTGTTCTGCTAGCTGAAATTAAGATTTTTATACAGCCCTTTCCTCTTACCTGGAGCTGTGCTCACCAAAACTGGAGAATTTGCATCCCTGTCTATCTCCAGGAGATGACCCATTAAAACTAGAGGCTCACAGCCAGGACTTGAGATTTGGAAGACTTATTTAAAATTATCAGCCAGAGAGCTTTTGTTGTTGTTGTTGTTGTTGTTGTTGTTGTTGTGTGTCTTCAAGTTGTTTCCGACTTATGGCGACCCTAAGGTGAACCTATCATGGGGGTTTTCTGGAGTGGAGAATGTGTGATTACTCAGTGGGTTTCCATGGCTGAGCGGGAATCTCCAGAGCCCTACACTCAAACCACTACCTACACTCCCCACTCTCAGGTGTCACCCTGAACAGCCCGCACTCCACACACACCTAGAAATGTTCCTGCTTGACTGAATCAACCCACCTGTAATGTATTCTTCCTCTTTTCCTACTGCCTCCCACATTACCAGGCATTATAATATTTTCTAATGAGTCATATTAACTCATGATAATTTGCATGTGTTTTAATTGTGCTTGAATTTGTGGGGTTTTTTTAGTTCTTTTAGGGCCCGAACAGACAGGCCAAAATAAAGCTGCTTCGGGTCACTTTGGAGATATATTGTTTAAATGATGAATGCATCCTAAAAGGCTGCAAGCCATGCCAAAGCCATGCACCAATCCTAAGGACTGGAATACAGCTTCAGTCCTAAGGACTGGAATGCAGCTTTGGCACAGCTTCTGACCTCTTAAGATGCATGTGTTATTTAAATGGCATACCTCCAAAGTGACCTGAAGCAGCTTTATTTTGGCCTGTCTTATGTCTGTTCATGCCCTTAATTATGTATCTGTTTTAGCAACTGTCCAAAAGACTGCTGTTATGGGATAGTTTAATAAATAGAGCAGATGATAGATAGATAGATAGATAGATAGATAGATAGATAGATAGATAGATAGATAGATAGATAGTTTTACTTGAAGAGTAATTAAAACAAGATGACTGCCTAGATATTCAGCCCTGTAATTTATGATTTGTTTTGGTATCCAGAAGGATACACATTGATGGCATTCATTTCACTGAATTAATTGGATTCAAATAAATGATGTAACTCAATGAAGTTTTATTCCCATGAAAAGTTACCAAGAGTGAACTTTTTAAAATGGAAACAACTTGACCAAAATCTGTCACAAATTTGTCACAAAGGGAGTGAAGAAGAGGGCTGGATGATAGACCTATTGAATGAAATGCATACTTTGCAAGATTATAAAGAAAGGCAAAGAGGCAGATGAGGTCATCACAAAACTTCTCAGACCTGCAGGATGAATGCTTGTGAGAAAAAAACCTCCTTAGCTAGTTTGCAGAAAGTAAAAAGAATGGGGAACAAATGGATCCCTCTGTAGCAAAGAGTTCCAGAAGCTAAACATGGCCAGTGAGAAAGCTTGAAGACTCTTGGAAACTAACTAGTTGCACCTCAGTCACCACATGGCCATGAGAAAGATCCTGTCTGAAGGAATGGGTAGACTGGGATTGGAGGAGATGCTCCCATAGGACCAACTAGGTGAAGTCAAGGCTGAAGCAGATGGCCCAGAGAAGTGGTCTCTGGCCTCTCTGGCCCTGATCGGCCCAGAACCATGACCAGACAGCCCACACCCAAAGCAAGCTGCTGCCATGGTCCCCAGATTTCTAGAATTGCAATAATTTGCAACTTCAGTTAATTATTTAGAAATATAATTTAGGGGTCCAAAGAAAAAGGACCAAGCAAAGTTACCAGGGAATGCCAATTTAGCAAATCTAAGAGTTCTAGGTGGGGATGATTTGCAAGGTCTCAGTCTCTGGAATACTAGAAATTTGGGGATTAAAAGAAAAGTTCATTGGGGGAAAAGAGTTTTTATTTGGGAATAATGTGCCTATTTTGCTTTCCTATACCTACACCCCTGATCTATTTTGTGTTTAGTTTTGGATTCAGTTATATCATTGACATATAGCCAGATATGGTTACAGAATGTTCCAGTTATTAAGATTTCATAATCCGTTTTTAAGAGTCCATGACCAATCAAGAAAAGGCAGAATTTTAATGTTTGTGGTAGATAAAATGAGAGCATGGTTAAGAATGTAAACATGCAGAAAATGTAACCGAAGATCAGCACTTATGTTGTCTTGAGTCAAGGTCAACGGATAAGGATGGAATGATCTCAGCCATGCCAAAAAGGATACTGTTCAGCCCCATCAAAGCAAATGATTCATATATAGACATAAACTATATATCCCTGGCGGCCTTGTAATTATGAGGTTCTGGTTTAGAAGGATTTTTTCCAACGGAAAATTCTGCAATATGAGAAACAAGAAGTGGCAGTTTAGTCCAATGTGTCTAGCTAATGATTCAGTGCACTTGCATCTGCAAAATGGAAACTATAACTAAACAAACATAGTTTACTTTGAAAGAAATGTATGCCCTTTCCACCTCATTGCCATATGTTTATCCATATTCCCTTGATAAGTCCTGTTTCATTCCACAGGAATCTATAAACATCGAAATGAAGGCAGAATGCCTATTGCGTGTCTTCTGAATCCACGTTTGGCAATATTTATATTACCTGTTTGTACACTTTGTATGGCCCCGTGGCAAAACTATTGTTTTCTCTGACAAGTTGAAACTTATTTAATGTTTAGGCGTAACACTCAGTAAGTCTATGCAAACGTTTCGGAAATGTGCTTGATATACAAAAGGCATACTAGCCCAGCCCTAACCAAGATTTTCTCAAGAACCAGAATCAGTTAGATGCAAATCCAAGTATTTTTGAAACCTTCTTTCCTCTCCCATTGCATTTGCCTTCCTGGAATATGTAAGGAAGGTCTTCTCTTTTTATGGCTCATTTCCTGTTTTGGCCCCCACTGTCTTAAGCTCTATCCAGATCTGTGCTCCTGGTTCTGCTTTGGCTCATGGGCCACTTGTGCTAACTTAAAGACTTATAGCCCTGTGCCTCCCTTGCCTGTTTGACTGTATTATTTGGAATGTTTGGCTTATCTCTAATATTGCTGAGCTACATCTCTAGTGCTCAGCCCTCATTGCTGGCTAGGCTGGCTGGGAATAAGGGGCCCCTGAAGGATCTCAGACCCCACTCTGCCCCCCAAAACACTTCTAAGCAATCCAATGCAAAGTTCTCACTGAGCTGGTTATTATTAACATCCTGCTTTTCATAACAATACATTGTTGGAGGAGTTGCCTGTGTCCTGTCCACTGCAACAGCAAACTGGTCAGGTTTTCAGCATGTGAAAGGGTTGATGGATGGTAGGTATTCTAAAAGAACTGAATGCTATAACTGAGAGGATATCTTTGTTGTTGTTCTGCGCCTTCTAGTTGTTTCCGACTTATGTCAACCCTAAGGCAAACCCATCATGGGGTTTTCTTGGTAAGAGTTGTTCAGAGGAGGTTTACATTGCTTTTTCTGAGGCTAAGAGCATGTGACTTGTTCCACATCACCCTATAAAAATATAGCAGTTTTATAGCCATGGCTGCATCCTTGGAGTTTTCCTTGAGATTGGTAGTTTGCTAAGGAACACTTGGAATTCTTTCCCAGAGGACTGTAATGCTGTAGTTCAAGAGACGATGTAGGGAATTATAAGTACCTCAGAAAACTGCACATCCCAGAATTCTGTATGACACCATGACAGTAAAAGTGATATCAAACTCCTATAATTGTGCACTTTGGATACTCCTTGAGCCTGAAGAGACCAGCAAATGTAGTTGGCAATCATAATCAGTGGTGTCACTGGGGGATGTGGTGGTGCGGTGCGGACCACGCCAGGGGACATCCTAGACGGGGGTGTCACCCTGTGGAGTAGTACACCCCAGGGGTGGCCTTGCACGACTTGGAAGACCGGAGTGGGGAGAGGGCTGTTTTCTGGGTCTCACCTAGCCATGGCCACAAGGGACTCGGAAGGCCGGGAAGATGCTGTGAGAGCTGAGTGTATTCCCTACCTCACTGCCACGGTGCTATTCTACGCACTGTGGCAGTGAAATGGTCCTACCTCCCAGAAGCCCAGCCACAGTAGCCCCATCTCTCTGCATTGGATGACACCCCAGGTGATTTCACTGATCATAATACTGTATTTTTACACTTTTGTTAATTGGTCACATACTTGAAATGAAAATGTACTGCTAAGGTGTACTTACAGGCTTTCCTAGGAAATCTTTCCAATAAAAAATAGATTGATCTGTAACAAACAGCAGTTTTGATTACTTTGGCTGTGTCAGGCTGATTTGTTGCCCATACTTGCTCAGAATGTTGTTTATGCTGTTACACGTTCTGATGAATATCAACCACCTTAGGCAACCTTATCCCATGGAGAAAAAGACCCAAAATCGATTAGGAATTGTAAGCTCCAAAGTGGGTATTGCCACATATAAAATTGCCACTGCTGCTGCAGAGTGACTATAACCCAGGCCTCAGCCATGCTCAGCCGGCCAGTGTGCATAAACAGGAGCTTTCTGTTGAGCACAGCTGGGACCTAGGTTGTAGTTGCCCGGCGGCAGCAGTAATTTTACATGCAGTAATACCCATTCTTGAGCAATCCTGAATCTATTTCAGGTCTTTTTCTCCATGCGATAAGGTCCATAGGCAGTGGGGTTTCATATCTAAATTCTGATTCTATGTGGAGTTATTGGGTTTATTTTGAGCAAAAGACCTGCTGGAGAATTAGAAGTAATATATCCTATAGTAAGTCAATTGCGCTGGGTCTCAATGTGTGACTCCCCCCACATAAAGAGGCTGAATATGCCATTTCCTGAAAATAATAATGAACTGGGAAATCCATGTCCTCAAACATTTACCAGAAGAAGAACACACAAAATTACTCTTTTCAGCAGAAAAATCCTGATATTTATGTACTGAGTTTAGGATGATCTTATGAGTAATGGTTCAGTGTTCAAACCTTTCCTCTTCCTCCTGCTGTGTTAATCGAGTGTGAAGTACTTTTGCACTTTTGAACTAAGAGGTTATTCACACTGTGAAAATAATCCAGGAAAATCCGGGTTAAATCTCCACTGTTTACACATATCACAAATGCACTTGCATCACAGGAAGAAGTGCGGCTGGGGGATGGATAATGGTCGGGCGGCAACACAGCAGCAATTTTGGGTGCAATAAAACCTGATTCTTCCCTGTTTGGCCCAATCCCATCCTGTGCCCGGATCAGGCTGAAAATGTGTATCCGATAAGCTCCAAGATCCACTTTCTCAAAGTTACATCCCATGTTTATCACAGGAGCAAGGCCAATGTGATAAACTCCAGTGTTGGTTTCTGATGGTGCTGTAGTCCCTTAACCTGTCAGATAAGCAGGGCATTTCTGTAAAAACACAATTGAGGTTTCACACTTAAATCACAGTGCGATAGAAGCAGGAGAGGAGGTCAATAACAGAGTATTTAATAGCAAAAAGAATCACTTTTAAAACGATCTCCAGCACAGCAACTTCACAGCAATGATGTCATGCTGTTGGCCAAATAGAGGGTGCTTTAGTTGGCCTTCCATATCCATGGATTCTTTATCCACAGATTCAACCATCCATGGCCTGAAAATATTTTTTTAAATATATAAATTCCAAAAAGAAAATCTTGATTTTCCCATTTTAAATAAGGGACATCGTTTTACTATGCCATTGTACTTTAATGGGACTTGAGCATCCACAGACTTTAGTATCCAAGGAGGTCCTGGAGCCAAACCCCAGCACATACCTAGGGTCCACTGTATACAAATGCAATTCACTTCACTTGCCTTGTGCAATAAACGCCAAAGAAGCTGTAAAAGCATCTAAGAAGGTGGGATGGAAGAAGATTAACTCAGTCTATTCCTGCTAACGTTGGGGAGTTAGAAGGTGTAGAAACCTGAAATACTCACCAATTGGACCATGTGTTGCAGTGCCAGAAGGAAAATGGGGTCTATAGTTTAGAATTCTAGCAAAGAATTCTAAATACTTCACAAAAATTTCAAATCACATGGTTCCATGGGATGCAACCATGGCAGTTAAACTGCTATCAAATTGCTATAATTGTGCAATGTGAAACAGATCTATGGTAGGGATTTACTGACCAAAAGATGTGGTTCAGATCCTGATCTGTTGCTTTGAAAAATGGTCACCTCATTCTTAGACACTTTTGGATTTGGTCAAGTTTGACTTCAGATGGGAATTGTCATAGGGAATCAAAAATTAGCTACAACTTTGTTGTATTGGCAGATTCAATCATCCTTTACAGATTTTAGATCTGGCAGATTCAATCATCCCTTACAGATTCCAGATCCCTTGCCCGATTTCAGAGAAATAGGTGTAGGGAGGTTATGCTTTTAAAGTTGTTTTTTTTTAACGAGAACTGGCAGCAACTCTTTCTTGCAAGAATGTAACGCTTCTACTGGGGAATTAATTAGCACATTTTTGTAATTAGTGCTAATAAACAAACATATAATAATAAATAAACCAAGCAGGCACAAAGGTGTAAAAACATTCTCAAAACAAGTTGCACTAGCCATGGGGAATATTAACACAAAGCAGCACATGTTACAATTAATGAGAGTGGTGTATGTCCCAGATGAAAATGGAAGAGACTTAAAGAGGGATGCATTTCTAATTCTAGGGAGTGGGGTTAGATAAATTAGGGGTTCCAAGGCTTTTAGATGAAGAAGGGAAAGAAAAAGAGACTCTGAAAAATGGTTAAAAGGTAAGATATTTGGGCAAGAAAACCAACCTTTAAAAATAGCAAGGAAGCTTGAAGCCTATGATGGTCAGTCTTTCCTCCAAAGCATGGTGATTGGAGATACCTTTGTAAAATAGGCCCTAGAATTAAAAATGGACCTGTACGTCATTCAGCCCAATTGACCCTCTTCCCTGCAGAAATGTTAGATTGCTTATGTTTTTTGACTATGTTAACCAGGTAGAGTATATACTTTGATACATATGGTAACATGGACCCATTATCCCCAATGAGATTAAATTAAGAATTCAGGGGCCTCTTCACACTACACAATGACAGCTCTTTGTTCCTACTTTAACTGTCACTGTTGCCCACCTTGAAACGAAGCAAGCCAGGTGCAGATGAAGGACTAGATCCTCCCATTGCTGTAGTCTAGAGCAAGTCTAGAGCCATTAAAACCAGACAAAACCAGTATGAACCCATGAGATTGCAGTTTCAAGTAAACTTTGTTGACATATTGACATCACAAAAGTGAAAGCCTTACCCGTAAGTATGGCCCTATACAGGCTGGCACAAAGTGGGCAAAGTTAGGGCACAGCATCTGCACACTGGATGCCCTAACTCCGCCCCAAGGTACCATTTTGGCACTTGCCAGTTTACACAGCGTGCACCATCATGGTGCTGCATCCACATTTGTACTCTCCATAGGCCAGATCGAGGTGCCGCAGTCCCGATCCATCCCGATCCATCCAGTAAAGGGGTGGCTGCATGCCACCTATCTGTGCAGCCCTTTTGTTAATGAAGCTTGGCTCAGGGTGTCACATGCGTAGTGGAAGATATAGTTGCACTCAGCTTAGAGAAACTTGGGAGGAGACAAGATGGGACATGAAGATCAGTAGCTAACTAGAAGAGTACTTTGCAAATGCTTGCTTGCCTATAACCAGAAATGTAAGAAAGGACTTTGAGTGCCAGCTCTGCCAGTCAGCTTTGTGAATCTATTCATCAGACTGCCTTCAACTGCACAGTTTTATTACACTGGTAGTGTTCTCTACTCCTGTGTGATTCTTTCGCTCATTGCATTGAGCAAGTAGGCTCACTGCTATTTAGAGGTAACATGGTAAGATCCTGTGGAGTCCTGTGGTTTGCCATTGAGGGAGAAGAGTTTAGAATTCTATTATAGCTCGTCCAGAGCGCCACCAAACTACAAATCCCAAGTTCCATAAGATGTAGCTATTGCAATTAAAATGGCATCATAACGCTATACTTGAGTAGTGTGAAAGGTTAGTTATACATGTGTAGTGTGAAAACCCCAGATTAGCATATTCCAGTTCTTATAAATCCAGTACTAGACAGTCATCTATTACCTAACAGACATTTAATGGAACCCTGCCATTGGTATTTGCTAGGTAAGGGATTCTGGAAACAATTGCCATTTTTCTTGCCAGCTGTAGGCATATTCACATGGCTACAGTAAGATTACATAGCTAAAGTAGAATCTCATTCTTTCCCAGATCAAACTTTGTGGATTGCATAGTTTACTGCAGATTTACTGTTGCAGTCTAAAAGTCTGTGTTTCTTCAGCCCCCCATCATTATACAGTGGGCCCTTGTTATCCACTGAGGTTTGGTTCCAGGAACCCCCATGAATAACAAAATCCGTGGATGCTCAAGTCCCATTAAATACAATGGCATAGCAAAATCGTGTCCCTTATATAAAATGGGAAAATCAAGGTTTGATACTTGGAACTTCCTTTTTTTTAAATATTTTCAAACCATGGATGCTTGAATCCGTGTATAAAAAATCCATGAATAAGGAGAGCCAGCTGTACCCCCTTTGCTGATGCTACTTTAAAAAAACCCACCTAGACAGAGGACAAGGTGCAAAGGCAGGGAGTTGGGGCGATAATGGTGATATCACATTCCAGTCAGTCTACTGAAAATAGACTGATGACATGCAAACAGCCAAGTGGGCTTGATCTATGGGAAACAGCAGCTAAAGAGTGAAACTTGGTCACAGCAATTATCTGTCCCACGACTTTTATGAAATCTCCCATAATTGCAGGTCAGGATTACCACACTTCTGGACTGACCACTAACAAAGCTTAATGGGCTGTGTTGGGATAGAACGTATTAACTGGATATTGGCAGGAGTCTCTTTGCTTTTTTCATAATCTACATTGTGACATTCGTAAAGGGAACCTCACTAGAGAGTTATCCAAATCTGTGATGAGAAATACAAATATGTCACTAAAATGTTTATACAAAGCAAATTAAAATAGATGGCAGCAACTTTCCCATCCAGTGATGTTCCTGTTTGCCGTTTTTAACAGAGACAGACTGGGATCCTGGGAAAGTAAAGCAAATGCTTCATTTCCCATGCATGTTAAGGGAAGGGAGTTGGGGGAGACAGTAACAAAATAGCCAGTCACAAATATCTGGTTAGCCATTTTTTTCAGGGTGCAGGAGTGTATACTGCAGACTCCAAGATCCTTTAGGTTTTGTGCATGTGTATATGTGTGAGCCTCTGGAAATTGCCTGTTTGAGGGCTGCCACATAGGAACCACTGCAAGCATTTCCATGTGGGGGCAGTTCCACGTGGAAGCCTTAATGTATGCAAACTGCTTGTTTGGAGAGAACTGCCACAATTGCACTCCCGCCCCAACCTCCCATCTCATAAACAACACTGACCACAAGACTCTCTGTATGTTGAGGGAAATAAAGGTGGTGAGTGGCTCGTGCTGCTGTGTGGATGGAACGGTTACACATCTGGAAGCAATCACCTAGAATAAGTGCATCTGCTTCCTTTGCCCCAGAGACAGCACCATCTGCCTTACCCAACTTACTCTTTCTTTGTCTCATCTCTGTGGTGTGCTCTGAAGACAGTGAAGCAACAGTAAAAGAGGAAGGCGAGTACAGAGTTTGATGTTTTTAAGCCCCTTCCTGAGTCCTGTTAATTGCTTGTTTGGTAAGTAATTCCTGTGAACACAGGTCTTGCCTTTGCTCCATGTTTCATGTACTGTGGGGCCAGAGGAAGAATGTTGTGTAACTCTGGTAGACTCATTTTATTCTCTGGCCCATCTTCTTAGGTTATTGCTCCGTTCATTATCTGATTCCCCATGACCTCTAACATGTACCTCTACACAGGTGGCATTAGAAATACTTGCCAGTCATTTTGAAAACCTGATCATAATGTTTCTATGGCCCGATACAGACTGGCCCTTTGTGGTGTGGCAGTGGCAATACTAGGGTTAGGGACCGTGTGGCAACCGCACAGTCCCTAAGCCTAGTACGGAGTGGCGGCATAACAATGGTGGAGTCCCATGTACTTGGGTGCTGCCATTGTGATGTAAGCACCGCATGGCATCCTCATGGCACCGCACGTCGCTTACATTGCGAGTGCACCATTGGCACACTCATGACATCCACCCTGCATCACAAAAAGAACCCGTTTTTTCTTAGTTCTTTTTACTCCGGAGGGAAGCTGCATGGTTTGGCAGTTGCAGCTTCTCTTCAGAGGGAATTAGGCTGCCCTTTGGGGTAGTCTGTACCGTACCTATGATTTCCTGTGAACTGTAAACCTGTCACTTCTTTAATTTGTGTAATATGAATAGCCTTGACAGCATCTTGGAATTCAAGTACAGTAAACCCACAAAGAAGGGACAGAACTCTGAGAAGTTCCTTTTCAAAACTACAGTTCCCAGAGATACAATTCCCAGGGGCTTTGGGGAGTTGTAATTTTCAAAACTAACTTTTTCAAGCTTTGGAAGGGTATCACACAGCTCTTATCACCTCCTCATTTTCTAGTCCTCCAAACTGCATCCTTCACAGATTCAAGAGGTTTTCTGCTTCAGAAATTCATCTATCATCAGAATGCCTGATCGTGAGAGTATGGCTTGGGCTGCACAACTCCCTAGATTTCTGGACTTGTTAAATGATGGGAATAAGATGTTAGATAATTGTGCCCTTGTGCCCTTGCCATTGTTGTGTGACCCTCTCCCCTTATGTGCATACTTGAGTTTTTAACTATTTTATTCAGAATTTAGAATTCTACTTTCTTTTTAAGAGAGCTTTTATTGGCTAATATGTATATAATTTTGTGACATTTTGGTCAAAGACCATAAATTAAAATCTGTCTGTCTGTCTGTCTGTCTGTCTGTCTGTCTATCTGGACTGTGGCACAGCATGCTCCTTCAAGAAAGAAGCAGAACTCTTTTCTAATTGAGGTTCATCACAACCAAGTGCAGAAAGATACATTCATTTTTAAAAATTGATCTATGATGAAATGTGGACATACCTCCACATCCAGAGGGGCAAAATCTCACAAACTCCAGAACTCTGAACTAGAGTTGTGTTGCTAGAAAATGTGCACATTCAGTGAAGTGGATGACCAAGTCCTTGGCATAGTTAGCAATTTCTGAAATTCATTCAAAATCCAAAATGGTGCTTAGGAATTATATGCATATATATATATTTAAGATATCTATATTCAACATGCCGCAATTTAAAAGCATTACAAATGCAGTAAACAATAGCAGGAGACCATGCATACAAAACAGACAGCAGCAGGAACTAGGCCAAAATGTGATCTAAATCAAGCATCCAGAGGACAAAGTTCAGTCAGTCAAAACAAAATGTTAAATGTTCTTCAGTCATGGAAAAGAACATCAGGAAGGAGTGCAACAGATCTCATGAAGCAAAGCATTCCACAGTATATGGCAAGGTGCAGAAACAGAGGAGAAGAAATTGCACATTTCTGCCAGTGAGACTCCACGTAGTTTGTCAACATACAGAACAGGATCCTGGACCAAAAGTAAAGACGTTAAGGCAGGGGAAACAGCCAGAGAATGGGGGTGGGAGTAGGGTTACTTCCCAAGCAGCCAACCAGTCAAACACCATTTTCTCTTAGGTCTGCCTGAGAAATCCCAAAGTAAGAGTGCTCCAGCCCACCAAGCATTTTTGCTCTCCTTCCCTGTATGGTTGGCTCTCTTCCTCCGGGGACGGGGGCAGCGGCAGCGGCTGTAGAGTTCTTGTAACATTCATTTCCTCTGTTTGTTAATGCATGCTCTGTGGTTTTGTAATTCAATTTGTTTACCTCTCTGTCACAACTTTTGAACATTCTTCCATGGAACAAGATCCAGGTGCTGGGGAAGTTAGGCCTTTCAGCCCATCAGCCCATGAATTCAAAGGAGGGAGTCCCATTTGGGCACTTTGACGGGAAATACGTACGGGTAAATGCCTACCTTGGGTGAATCCAATTCTCCCTCAGATGGTGGAGAACCACAGTCGCTGTATGTCCTAGTGGTTTCTTGGTCACCATTTCTTTTTGCTGACTGCTACTTTGGGTCAGGAGTCCAGTATATGGTGAATACTTTGGATCATTCAGTTACCCTGCTATACTAACCTTTACAGCTGCAACCAATAAAGTTGTGACTATTTCCTGCCAAACGTGTGTTGTATGGTCATCTATTAGTTTCAGCTCCTGTGTGTCAACACCAGCCTCTAACCACTAGGCCTATAAACATTTAGGGACAATCTCTCCCCCCTCCCATTTCTTCTATATAACTTTTTTTCCCTGGGAAAAATTAAAAATTAGATTATGGATATTTCCCTTTAGAATTAATATTAAATGTTTAAGACAAGGTGTTCATATATACGCTCCCACAAAACTATTTCTACAAATTATGTAAATTGAACAGTTTTAATTAAAACTATGTATTCCATCAGGTATAATATAGTGTCGATATAATATAGTATCGTTCCTTTTTATGGGAACAAGTTGTTTGTGTCAGCATGACATTATGGGAGGAAAAACAAGAGTAGACAAAATAATTATATATGTTCTGATCTTTTTTCTCTTTCTACAATTTTCTGCCTGCGCATAATAAACTGGCAAAACCAAAGAGAGTATTTACCATTCAAGTGGTACCATTTACCATTGTAGTCCTGGATGCTGTACTTCAACTTGTAACAAACATTTTAAAATTATAAAAGTACATCAGTTTTTAAGTATTGTCTGAATAAATTGTACCTTTAATTTACAAAATATATAAACCAATTCATACCTTTTATATTCCTAGTATAACAAAATTAGTTTCAATGTGTAAAGGTTGCAAACATGATATATTTCCACCCATCCACCCCCCAAAAAACTCCATCTTTCTCTTCATGGTTTCAAAATGTCTGGAAGGTAACCGTTATATCCAAGAATAATTTATCTGCTCTTGTTGTCTTCACATTATCTATTATTTTGTGAGTGAAGGTTTGTTAAACTGGGCAGCAAAAATTACCACGGTATCAGAAAATTAAACTCCCATTGATATACTGAAAATTTATATTAAGGGACAAAAAAAGATGCTCTGTCTTGGGAAAATAAAAAATATGCATCCTGTCCCTTTCTGGTTAAAACCAAGAGAACACAACACTGGAAGTGTGGTACAAGTAGTCTAACTTGAAAGGTACATAATCTGCCTTGCAAAGGGAAATGCTTTTAAACTTCCACTGCTCTTTAGAATGCTATCGCCATCTTCTGCCCTTAGTCAACACCTCCCTCATTCCCACTAATGACTTCCATGTTTTCAGCTCCATTTGGGCTTAGAGGAAGCTGGCATGCCAAGAAAGGGGCACAGCAGTCTTGTGGCATGCCTGGTGGAACACCACTGCTGCTGACATCGCTCTTTTCCTTCCATCTCTCTCTGACCTACAAATACACCCTAAAAAGAAAGCTATGGTGGCCTTTCTCCTATGAATCACACGGGTCAGAACAATTTCCAAAAGCAGATATTATTATTATTATTCTTTCCAATCTGTGTTGATTTGCTTCCAGTAATATATGTAACTGAGCCCCTCTTTGGTTAGGGTTCCATTCCAGCAGTGATTGCAGTTATGAAGGCAGCCAAGAAGAAACCAGCTGCAGAAAAGCAGCTTTGCTGGTCATACATGCGGTTTTCATCTGACTCATTTATGGTGAGCAAGGGCGAATCTGCCTCTTCTTTATTCAGGCAAGACATAGGTTGAGGCAAGGAGCTTCTGCAAGCTTGACTTCTGCAGAGCTGAAAGGAGTAAAACACTCATGATTTCTTACTCTGTCTCCCTGCTTAGGTAACACTTCTGAAGAAACGGCCATGTGCTGATGATACATATTGACAGAGATATGTGAGTGATTTGAATTGCTAAGCAATTGATTCCAAGTGGAGACACAACCATTCCAGTTTTTGCTAGCATTTTCAGAAGTGCCAAAAACTTTCCCCCTTTTCAATGATGCTTTGGCACTCTGCAAAGATGTTCCCTTATTTGTTTACATTACCCTCACTTGCCCTCAGGGGATATGCTCATAAAGTCAAATCTGATGGGCTCTGAAGCTTTATGACATGGTTCTGTCCACTGTGTGATTTCAGACTGCATGGAGTGACACTTGTGACTCATCTAGGAAGGACACAAAAACATTGGCCGTAAGGAAAATGTCGTCACAGCAATCAAAGCTAGTTTGATGGTGTGTGTATATCTGTGTGTATGACAGAAGCTGCAGCTAAACTTAGTTTATCACATGATTTGTACATCTCTTTCCTCTGAACAGGTCAAAGCAGTGTATATGGCATTATCCAATTTTATACTTCCAACAAGTATGGAAGACAGGTTAGTTTGAGAAAAGGCGATTGATCCAAGCCACTATCCTATACCCTTCTATACTTCATCACTACAGCGGAACTGACATTCTGATTTCATTATCCAATTCCAGACTCCCCCACTTCCACTTCTTTATTTATAATTTCATTTTTTAAAAGCAAACAATAGTGTCATATCACCCAAAGTCTTTTATGTCCCTGCTTTAAAAAGAATAGTTTCATTTGTCTGTTTGGAAAAACAAAACCATCTATCAACACACCTGGATCTTGGAGCTCATTTAATCTATTCATTCCACACCAGGGCTGTCTGAATGGCATATGATATTTGCATTCATGGTTTTGTTTATCTATGGTCTTTGCATTCTCCCAGAAAAACAAATATTCCAATTTGAGCAATGCTGAATGCTCCACCACTGTGCTGTGACAAGAAACAGCAACAAAAGCTCTTAAATCAATAGATAGAAATTAGATCAAACCTACTAATGTTTTCAGATAGCATGACTAGTTCAAGGAGCACCATTGTAGAGTGCTTTATTTACAGAACAATAATTATGCACAACAGGCAGGTCTTTGCAGAGCTTGAATGTCAACACCTGCCTTCCTCAAATTTGAATAGTAGAAGTCAACTCCAATAGCCTGCTGATGATAATGAATCTGTGGTTCTGGCTGTCAAAGATGTGATGCCTCACATGCACCAGTCCCTAGTGTATGGAGGACAAAAGGAAAGTGTTGGTCACATCTTCTGTCCTGGAGAATAGTTTATATATTATCGCAGTTTGTAATCAGACCATATGTAGGATGGCCATTTTTTGCCAATATAACTGTACAAAAATGATTTAAAAGAATTTAAAATGAGGTAGCCATCAATTGGTTGGGTCAGGGATGATAAACTCCAGCTGTTTTTAGGACATATTTTTCATCAGTCCTAGCTAGTATAGCAAATCGTGAAAGATGACGGGAACTACAGTCCTGAATCTAGTCCTCAAATTCCTCATGTATATGGTTCAAGTGATTATTCAATTTACTACTTTTCTCAAAGCTTGGAAGTAACTAGTTCCAATAACTGTTTACCTGCAATTAGTTATTTTTTCCTGATATCAGGGATGTAGCCATGTGAAACTGAAATTAGGTCTTAATGAAGGACAACTCCACTACTTTGTGGTACTCATTGTAACTTTGGGCCCTCCATATCTGCAGGGGTTTGGTTTCCTTGAGGATGCTAAAAATCAGACAATTACCCACTCACCCCCCATATTATTCAATATTTGTGATGTGAATCATTATATGAATAATATGGGGCATGGTAATCCATGGCCAGTCAAATTTTCAGATTCCAAGCCTACCAATAGAGAGAGCCCACTGAACTTTTATAGGTATATCTTTGTGGCTTTACTAAATAGTGAAGGAAGAATATTGCGTGGTTAAACTATTTGTACATCATGCTGTTTCCTTGTGCCTTGCTGTAGGCGCTGAGGAAATAACAAGGTGCAAAGGAAGAGCATGTGTGTTTCACATCGGAACAGTGGTTTGAAGCATTCAGATCATCCTGGTGGCGATGTGGTTAATAAGAATACATGGATGCTGTTTTGTTTTTGTTTTACAGAATTTTAAACTTTAAATTTTAATAATGTAATGTTTTTGTTTGAATTATTTAATTGTTTTTTAAACTTGTATTTTGCATGTTTTATAGTGTTTTAGATTTGTTAGCCACCTTGAGTCCCTGTACTGGGAGGAAGGTGGAATATAAATAAACATATTAATAATACTCCA
>NC_056524.1:149693027-149712966 GCF_019175285.1 Sceloporus undulatus | reverse complement strand
ATAATAATAATAATAATAATAATAATAATAATAATAATAATAATAATAATAATAATAATAATAATAATGCTGTACTGCAGCCACTCACTCACAAACCACAAGGTTGTGAGTTCAGTACCAGTCAGGGGCTCCAGGGTTGACTCAGCCTTGTATCCTTTTGAGGTTGCTAAAATGAGCACCCAGCTTGTTGGGGGCAATTGGCTTAGACCAATGATGTCCAAACTCTGGCACTCCAAGTGTTTTGGACATCAGCTCTCAGAAGCTTCAGCCACCTTGGCCAATGGTCTGGGATGCTGAGAGCTGAAGTTCAAAACACCTGGAGGGTCAGAGTTTGGACACATTGTAGACCGTTGAGAGTGCTTAAGTGTACTGATAAGTGATATAGGCGCTCTAAAGATGGGCACAATGGGGCACCGGCATTACGTGCGAGGGGTGGCGCTTCCAGAAGCCCCTCGCCCCTCACACGTGACGAGGGCATCAAAATGGCGGCACCCTATACAGATGGGTGCCGCCATTTTGACACAATGAACACTTAATGTCTGCACGTTGCAACCCCATTGTGACATCGCAAGTGCGCCATTGGTGCACTGTGGCATCACGATCACGCCACAAAAAGAATCTGCTTTTTGCGGGTTCTTTTTGCTGCGCGAGGAAGCCGCACGGTTTGTCTGCTGCAGGTTCCTTGCTCAGCAAAACAAGGCGCGGGCAGACTGCCCTTTTTGGGCGGTCTATACCCCACCATAGAAATGTATTTGCTATTGCTACTGCTATTTTCTTTTTAAAAATAATTTACTTTTGAGAAATGGTATGCAAAGGGATCTTGTAGCACCTTTGAGCCTAATTGTGCAAAAGAAGTAGAATAAGCTTTTGTAAGATTTGTTTACTTCCTCAGATGCATGGAGTAAAGAGAGGGAGTAGAAAATGCCTACAAAAGCTCATGCTACAATTTCTTTCACACAGTCTCAAGGGTGCTATCTATATACTGATATTCCAGACTAACATGGCTATGTTTCTGAATTCTACCCCTTTTAAGGAATGGAAATGTAAAGATTTTTTTTAGAACTGCAAATATATCGGCAAATAATTAAGTTTTGCTCTTTGGATTTATAATTGTAACTTTCTTGAGTTCTGTTTTTTTTTTCTACACAGCGTACTCAACTTGTTCCTGCCTGGCCCATTGTAAAGCCTGTAGCTAAATGCAGAAAACAGCTTGTTGTGACTTGACTAACTTCTTCATGAAACAGTCATGGCTAAATGTCTGAAATTTCTCTCACAGAGAAAACAAGGAGCCTCCTATAGCAGAATGACAGACTGAAGATTTAAAACTAAAACAGTGAAGATTTAGAACAAAGAAAACTCAGCCACTGTGAGGGACTCCAATCCTGAACAAAGAATACTGTTGTTGTAACCAACAAAAAGGCCCCTCTGTTTTCTTGCAAATGTCTTAACTCTTACAATGCTTATTTCTTTCCCATCTTTCTCATTTCCCTCTAAGGCCCTCTACACATTGTCTAAATGCACTTGAAGTCGCAACTAGAGAAAACCCATTGAATGGAGAGTGGGAGGACTTACCAAGTTCCTATGGATTCAATTTAAAATTAACAGTTGTATTTTGGCCAGTATTTCTTTCTCCTTCTCCTTCTCCTTCTCCTTCTGGCTTTAAAAGATATTTTGATTGTGTCCCATCTTTTCTGTAACCATCTCAAACAGTGTCCCATGAAATCTTAACATTCCTTGAGAGATTGCTATGGATTTTGCAAGAGATTGTGATGGGATTTTTAAAAACAAAATGTAAAAACTTTGCACAGCACACAGTGTTTGCAGTTACAGTGGTGGGCACTGACTGGGAAGCTGTGTTAGCAATTTAATTAGAGGTATTTCAGTCACATATGGCGATGGACAGTAAGCCCATGTTTATTTTGTTGAGTCCATTCTCAGTTTTTGAAACCAAATAGGGGAGGCCCTGGATAATTGGGGAGTGCTGTATTGTATAGAGGAGATGATAGGCTAATGGCATCATCTCTCCCTCCTGAATTAACTCCCCCCAGCTCTCCTTACATGCTGCCAACTGACTTATGGAGCGAACAAGCTCTACAAGGTGTAGCAGAAATTGGAGGGAAATTTTCATTCTAAAGAACAAATTGTGTATTACGCCACAAGGCACTAGTGATGGAATTGAAATGGAATTACAATCTATGTTTCCTCTCCTTTTCGCATGATGTCATCACTCATTTGTTGCTGATCTATCATTATACTATTATTATTGCACAATTTTGCATTAACAAGAGATACCTGTCAGTGCAAAATTGCGTGATAACAACAATATAAC
The DNA here is from genome assembly GCF_019175285.1 of Sceloporus undulatus. NCBI lineage: Eukaryota > Metazoa > Chordata > Lepidosauria > Squamata > Phrynosomatidae > Sceloporus > Sceloporus undulatus. The sequence continues at coordinate 149,710,637 of NC_056524.1, read as the reverse complement.
AGTGCATCAGCTATAGATGAGTTATGCTGAGGTGCCAAAAGGAGAGGAATCACAGATTATAATTCCATTTCTATTCCATCATCAGCACCTCATGCAGTAATCTGCATAGACTATTCCCCCCCCCCCCCCCACACACACACATACGAGGCTGGATGGCCATCTGTCGGGTATGCAATGATTGAGAGTTCCTGCATGGCAGGGGATTGGACTGCATGGCCCTTGTGGTTTCTTCCAACTCTATGATTCTATAATTCTATGATTTGACTTATGGTTTTAGTAGCTTTATTATTCAACACTGTCAATAAATTTGACAACACGGTCAATTAATTTTCATTTAATGTCAATATGATAAAACCAATTTACAACTGTCATTGAAATTAAACCTATTGAACTATTGAATAGTATTTTGGCTTAAGCCAGTTATTTAGCAGAAATTTATTGTGTAGGCCTTAAGAGTTTTAAAAATTTATAAGTTGATCAAAATATATAGGGACTTTAAATTCAACAATAAGATGAGCACTAGTTGCCCACCTCTGATTTATACTTGTTATCTTGAAGGAGAGTTCAGCCATCTCTGAATGGCTGGAACTTCTTGATGGGTTGTATATGACATCTGCTGGGCCTTTGCTGTAATTACAGAACCAGCACACTCCAACTGTGAAAACATCATGGGAAGCAAAAGTGGGGGAGAATTAAAAAACATCTAGCATCACCTTTAAGACTGATTTATTTTAACATGTGCCTTTGTGGATTTCATTCCACTTCCTCAGAGGTACTTACTAAAATGGAGTGTAATCCACAAAACTGATGCTAATGTAAACCAATTAGTCTTAAAGGTGCTGTTATATTCTTTTTTCCTCCACTGTCTTTCCTTGTTTTGCTGAAACGGACAAAAACAGCTCTCTTCAAAAACTGAAAACACCCTAAAAACACAGGAATCTACACTGTACAAGACTCAAACTGCTGATTATGACTGCAGAGCTGTCCAGCCAGAAAAGGAGAAATGCATGCCCCGAGGCTGCAGCACTTTAGCACTTTACAATTCTATACCCCTTCATAGTGAGCTAAGCACTTTCTAAGTGGTTTACAATGTGTAAGCCAATTGCCTTAAAACAAGCTGGGTACTCATTTTACCAACCTACGAAAAGATGGAAGGCTGAGTCAACCTGGAGCCCTGCGGGGATTGAACTCACAACTGTTGTGGCTGAGGACTGGCATTTAACTACTGTGAAACCAGGGCTCCTGATCCTGGGGCAGGATGGTGGTGGAAGTGGAGGGGCTGCTTAATCCTTCTCCATCCCGTTGTTGCCTGACCAGGATTGCCTACTCCATTTTATAATTTTTCTTGTAAAGGAACATTTTAAGTATGTAAACAATAGGAAGAGAAATCAGCAGGAAGAGCCTCCTCTCAATGTATAGTTTGAACCTACTCTGTCGTAGTTTGTTTATAGTCTGAACTGTGAAGTTGGGGTAGCAGCAACCTAGGCCCAAAAGATAGTGACCTTTGGTTGAAGTTGTTTAAAATTATTTAAATTTACTAAAGGTATTTAGGACTGCTTTTTACTTATGCCTTTATACCTTTATTTATGCCCACTGGGTGCTTCCAAAACTATGCTCAGTCCATTGACAAGCATTTTTAAACAATTACAAACTGTTTCACAGTCCAGTTTTAAACACTGGAGGTCCTATGAAACAAGATCCTTTTAGCTGTTTGGAAATAGTGCTGCTGGGAAACAGACAACTTGACTTCCCCATGAAGGAGTTCTGCAGTCAGTGGGCTGCTACATAGAAATCTCCTTTTTATATACTTAGCAACCATTAATGATAATCCTCTCAGGGTGATGGGACAAGCAATAGAGAGCTGCCACTGAATATCTTAATTTCTTGGCAGGGTTCATACAGAAGGAGGTGATCTTTCAGATGCCCTGGCTCCAAGTCATTTAGGGCTCTGGAGGTCAAAGCCGGAACTCTGATCTGTTCAAAAACAAAGTGAAAACAAATAAGGATCAAGTAAAATCCTATGATAGGGTTGCCTTAGGATTGCCATAAGTCAAAAATAACTTGGATGACACAACAACAAAAAACCTATCCAAAATACAAATAACAGTGGGGTAAGGAAATATATATGTTTATCCAACATAATGCAAAATTTTACAGATCCCTTGTATCCCCTAGCAGGGCCTGATGAGGAGTTACTAGCGTTATCACACAAGCACTGCTGAATGTGTCTACAGTTTGCCTTGAATCCTCACATCATTTGACTGCACAAGAGAACATTTGGCCCTCTAGTTGTTTTGAACCACAACTCCCAGAGCACTTTACCATTGGCCATGCTAGTTTAGGATTCTGAGAAAAGAAAGCCAAAATATCTAGAGAGCCAAAAGTTTTCTTTGGGTTATACTTCTAGCTACTTCACTGTGCACTCCTTCGGAAAGCCATCTGCCTTAAGTGATGGCTGAATTGATTTTAGGTGGTGGCATTAGCTGTTAGCATCCAAGATTTTCACAGAGTCAAAAAAATTACTTGGGTCTATAACTCCCAGAATCTTACAGACATTAGCAGTATACAGTATCACATGGCAGGAACAGTCAGAAATAAACTTCTGTCTTTCCACTTTGTTCAGCAGCCTTTAAAATGTCCCAATTTGTCTTCCCCCCCCCCCCCCCCGTTTCCCTCCTTGTCTTTAGCTTACTTTTGCTACAGCTGCTGCAAACTTCGTAGTTTGCATTCAACTGACTTGAAAGGGAGGGGAAGAGAAGAAAAGGGAGCAAAATTTTGCCTTCCCAGTAGTTTTAGACAAAAGCAACCTCTCCTAGCATTGTGTGTTCCTCCTTGTCAATAACATTTGTCATTTGACCTCATTTTGATGTTGTTTGGGCACATGTGTCCTGATTTTCATCTGTTAAAAGTTGGTATATGGGTAGGAAATATGAATCTCATCATTGTGCCAGTTACATTGCTAATGCCAGTGGTGCTTGAACATTTTAAGGCTGCTGTGAAATGATGCAAATATGACATTAGAACCATGACTCAGATGCTGAGAGACCTTAAAAATAGATAAGGTTTAAGATCCAGCTGCTTACATAATCACACAAATCCACATTAATCCTTCCACAGTGCTACTCAGAACAGAGGACTTATCTGACTGGTAGTGCTGTGGTCACTTACTGCAGCATAAGAGTAACTCTTCTCTGACTGAGATATTTTTTTTTGGGGGGGGGGCAACATTCACTAGTCTTTCAGACTAATTATAAAAGTCTGTTGAAAAATTTGAGAATATTGCACAAGGTCATACCAAACCTAGTGATCCTTGAGGCAAAGGCCAGTGCAGGGTATGAGGCCTCTTGGTCACTACTAAGACAGCTGCTAGGTTGCAGCTCCCAAGCTGACAAGGTGCAAAGGGAGAAGCTTCTTCCTGGAAAGGATGGACTTGGGGGCATATGGGGTGCAGTCAGTGTGTGTGTGTATGTGGGGGGGGGGTATAGAAGCCACATGCTCTGGAATGGAGACTGGCATGGATGGGGAGAGCTTTTAACTATTGGAGCTGCTCCAAGGCAGAGGACTCTTTAGAAGAATAGATCCCACATACAACTCCTCTTTCTCCAGAGATGTGCTTTCCCCATACTGCCTAAAGTGTGCCCCCCACACACACACACACAAACACACAAACATTGTTTCTTCTGCTCTTCTCTTGGCCTGTCTGACAAAAGAAATCAGAGACGGAAGTGCAACTTCAACCTGCCAACAAAAACCTGGCAAAGCTCACAAAGCTTAAGCAGGGTCCCAAATTTGAATGCTCCTTTCCACTGCCACTTCTCCCTCACCGCCATGTGCTCTTAATGCCTCGCTCCAGTCAGTGAGTCTGTCCCAAAATGGTGCTGCTCCAAGCCACAGAAGTGATGACCTATCTCCAAGCTTCACGAGAATTTCCCAACCGCCACTATTAACAAAAGACGTGGCTAAGAGTGAGCTCATGTGTGGAGCTGAAGAGCTGGAGGCACCACCACACAAAGTGCTTAGTGAGGCAGTGTAGTGGTTTTAAGGGACCCTGAAAAGAAATTTCATGCAACCCTCATCCCTACCATGGTCTAAGGCAGTGGTTCTCAACCTGTCGGTCGTGACCCCTTTGGGGGTCAAATGACTCTTTCACAGGGGTTGCCTAAGACCATTGGAAAACACGTATTTCTGATGGTCTTAGGAACCGAGACACCACAATTTTATGGCTGGGGGTCACCACAACATGAGAAACTGTATTAAAGGGTTGCAGCATTAGGAAGATTGAGTACCACTGTCTAAGGGATGCTGGGTCTCCTTGTCTTTCTTTTGCAGAAAGCCCTCCTGCTTGCCCCCTTTCCCTCACTGCCCCCTGGATCTTTCTACCACCTCAAGGGGGGCATACCGCCCACTTTAAGACTCGTTGCTCTTGGGCCTGCTAATTGTAGAAGATCTGTGGACTCTATCTGCAGCAAGTTACTTTGCTTCAGAATTAATGGAATTAGGACTACTTTTTGGAGTAACAAGGAAGCAAACAGTACACCTTTTTAGATAAAATAAACACTTTCTACTTATTTTAAAGAGCAATGTACGGTATTTTGAAAGCATTTTGAAGGGAATTTTTCAGGTTTTATGCCATTCTCTATCAATTCTAAGGTTTTCATCTGGCCCCTCACAGGCATAAACAACAGTACGTAATGGAAAAGCAACGAGTAATTAACAAGTAGCCAAATGAATTACCATATATACTCAACTATAGTCAACCTCAAGTATAAGTCGAGGCAGGTTTTGGGGCCAAAATTATGGGTTCTGATATGACCCATAGATAAGTTGAGGGTAAAACGTAGGGACATGTAACAAAGGATGTAAAGGATGATTCAAAGGAAAATGACGCCAAAGAATTTAGAAAATTCTGGCAGGCATAACTGTTTGTGCCCATCCTAAAGGCTGGATGGATGAGAGAGTAGAAGGGATCCATGCTTCTTTTTGGTTCTCCCAGGATGCTCTTGCCTTTTACCACTCTATTCAGAGAAAGGGAATATGAGTTAAAGTACAGTACAATACTTACATTGACCCATGGATAAGTCGACCCAGGTTTTTTAGGTCAATTTTTTGACTAAAATTTCTAGATTTATACATGAGTTTGTGCCAAGTGATTGTAATGAATCACTCTTTAAACACTATAAAAAGAACAGAAATTTTGGGAGAAAGATGGAATATAAACCCAATCCTATCAATAAATCAGTCAATACTCTATTGCTTTCAAAAATGGGATGTAGGTGAACAGACATGTTGATCTGTTACAGCAAGTGCAACAAAGAGCCGTGTGGGCCTTAAAAAACAGTTTTATTTGGTATAAGCCTTTGTGGTCTGATTAATCTTTGAAAGCCTGCAAGCTGCTTTCTTGTTTTTCAAATGTAATTTCCCCAGCCCTGGTTTCCCATCCTACTCCCAAGAAGAAATAAGCTGATTGCCAAATTGATCTGACTCCTTGCAGTCAAATGTATTCACGCCAATCTTGGACATTCATTTTCACTAGTGATAATTAGATTATATAAAGGCTACAACTAAATTGTGCCCATAATGTGCTTTGAGACAACCTTATTTCATGTTTAGTTATTTTTTTACTTAGATTGGTAGCCTCTGTATATCCGAAATGTTTGGGGTTTTGTTAACCCATGTTCATCTGGATTTATCATTGCTTGGATCAGCCAAATTTCAGTATACACAAAAGATTCAGGTTGGACTAGTTAACTGCCACTCTTTTCAAACCTCATTGAGATCAACTGTCCTTTTGCTTTTTGCCCTGGGAGTGTTTATAAATGTGCTGGTGTCTCAAGATGAAGCAGTAATTTTAAAAAGTCCCTCATTATTTAGGAACTCACCTGCATCCTGATAAATAACACCGAGTTCCATACAATTGTCACTTCAATTCAGCACCTGTCTTGCTAAAAGCAAAGGTATCTTTAAGAGGTAGTATTAGGACAACAACAGTTGCTTGCTGCTCAGCAGGTAAACACTTTGTGCCCATTAGTTCTGTAACTAAGCTCTTTAGGATTAAATGCTATAGATATGCCTAGCTGTACAAGGATGGCAATATATTCTTCCTTGTTGTTCTCTCAGTTTGTGGGAGTGCCAATATTCAGTAAGCCTCTTATGAAGGGCACTCCTGGCCGTGCAACTCCCCAGCAGCTAGATGCTTTGGCCTGAATCCTTTTGGTGCATTGTGCCAGTATAACTATGCCAGGATGGACAGAGGCAGCAGTAGGAAAAACACTGTGGGCACGGCAGTCATGGAGGAAGGAAGGCACTGGAGAAATAGGCTGCTCAGAGCTGGCAGATTGTGTCTACTTTCCCTTGTCACCACTGCACTACTGTAGAAAATCGGCCACTGCTAGCAGAGTACAACAACAGGATTCTAGTCTGGCTGGGCATTTCTAATCCTACACACATAGGGAAATGTGGGGTTGTTGTTGTTTATGGTGAAAGGTCTAGAAACCATGTCCTATGAGGAACGACTTAAGGAGCTGGGGATGTTTAGCCTGGAGAAGAGAAGGTTAAGAGGTGATATGATAGCCCTGTTTAAATACTTGAAAGGATGCCATACTGAAGAGGGAGCTGACTTGTTTTCACTTGCTCCAGAGACTAGGACCCAGAGCAATGGATGCAAGCTACAAGAAAAGAGATTCCACCTCAGTATTAGGAGGAACTTCCTGACAGTAAGGGCTGTCCGACAGTGGAGCACACTCCTTCCTCAAAGTGTAGTGGAGTCTCCTTCCTTGGAGGTCTTTAAGCAGAGGCTAGATGGCCATCTGTCGGGGATGATTCGGGGATGATTTGATCTGGATTTCCTGCATGGCAGGGGGTTGGACTAGATGGCCCTTGCGGTCTCTTCCAACTCTATTAGTCTATGATTCTATGATTCTATGTATATCCCACCTTTCTCTGAATATAGGGACTCAACTTAGTGAACAGTTGAATTCTGAAATGCAATTGTTTATTGTTCATAGCACCCTCCATAGACACACTCCTAAAGAGAACTCAAAAATGAAGAAAACTGTATTGATTCATATCAACAAGCTAGTTCTAGCAGTTTATTCCCCCCAGCAACATGTGTTCTGTAAAACTAATAGCTCTTAGTTTCCCATTTAGCACAAAACTACCACCACCACCGACATACTTTGCCTTGCAATACGGACATTTCACAAAAATCATCTTGTTCCTGGGAAAATCTATTTCCTCTCAGCTTCTCTGGGGGTTATGTATAAACTCAGAGGACCCACAATTTGTTGATAGGATGGCATGTCTCCTGAGCATCTCAGGCCACTAACATTGCAGTTAATTGACATTGCTGTTAGTTGACTCGGATAGAGGTGGTCAGTTTTAATTCACATGGAAATACATCAGCATTTTAATCACAGTTTTAATCCATGTTTTTAATCACTGCAGATCAATGTGATCAGCTTTAATAACTGAGGACAAGTCTTGAGTTATTTGAAGGGGGTTGTGTTGCTATAAAAAAGAGCTGGAGGCATTTATAATTTTTCTAAATTCTGGTTTTAATTTGGAGTGAAAAGGAAACAAGTGGATTTCTCTTCTAACAATGAGCGTCAGTCATTGTTTATTAAATATTTATTAAAAGCCTTTTACTATCTTCAAAATTCCAAAAAAGGTCCCTAATTTTATATATAACATTAAAAATTGTTCATATTTCTGCAGTTGATTGACATCCCTAGTAACCGTCCCCCTGTTCCAAAACAATGAACTTAAATTGCTGGTTAAATGAGGTTGGAGTGGGGGAGCGAATATCTTCCAAGAGCGGGAAGGGGATGGAAAAGCTGGGAACTTGAACAAGAGCATGCCACATACCTGTATTTGCAAGGACCACTTGTACTTTCTATTCTTTTTTTTAAAATGCGGATGTAACAAATGTAATAGTTATGAAATAGTAATTTGAGACTGTGTGTATGTGCCTTCAAGTCACCTGTTGACGTATGGGGACCCCATGAATTTCATAGGGTTTTCTTAGGCAAGGAATACTCAGAGGTGGTTTTTGCCAACTCCTTCCTCTGAAATATAGCCTAAAGCATCGTTCATTGGCAGTCTCCCACCCAAGTGCTAAACAGAGCTGACCCTGCCAAGATCAGATGGATCTGATCTGATCTAGAGGTTGTTCCAGACAGAGCCTTCACTTTGACAGCAGAGGGAGCCCTTAATTCAGTTGATCAGTTCTGTTTTCCATCTTTGCTTCCACTTGTTCTGCCTCTCCCTGCCTGGACGCCAGAGCTGGGAAGTAACAAGTTACAAGTGAAGTAATTAAATGTAATTAATTATGAGATCCATCATATCACAAGTTTGGACAGCTTTAAATAAGCTGTCAGGAGGATGGATCTCTTCTGCCAGGCCTTTTCAGAATAGCATATCAGCTACTCACTGAACTGAACTGATCATCAACCATTGTCCAGCCCTTCTCACCAACTAGTCCGCACCCCATCCTCTGTTTTGTTGATTTTAATGTATTTTAATGTATACATGACTTAACTGTTATTTTAGGGGGAGGGTAGAATTTGGGGTTATTGAATACTGTTGTTTTATTATGTATCAGATTGTTTTTACTGTAACCCATCTCAATCCTAATTGGGGTAGGTGGGATATAAATAAAGTTGTTGTTGTTGTTGTTGTTGTTATTGTTATTATTATTATTATTATTATTACTTTTGCATGGATAACAAGGGTATAATAAATATGTAGTGAGATCTTGTAGCACCTTTGAGACTAACTAAAGAAAGAAGTTCGCAGCATGATCTTTCATAGATTTAAGTCTACTTACTCAGATGCACAAGGGTGTAAGAAAGTTACACTTCGAGTATGAGTGTAAAGGATACTATTTTCTATTTATTTCCAAATGTTACTTATTTAAGGGAAAAAAATTACATTCTGTGAATGGTAGTTTGTTGTGGCATTCCCAGAATTCCATAGCATTGAGCCATGGCAGTTAAAGGGGTATCAAACTGGATTATTTCCTCAATGTGGATGCAACCATAGCCACAGCAATAGCAAGTACATTTCTATACCGCTTACCTCGGAAGGATGCAAGCCTGAGTCAAGCTTGAGCCCTTGGACTGGTATTGAACTCGCAACCTTATGGTATGTGAGTGAATGGCTGCAGTACAGGTGTTTAACCACTGCGCCAACAGGGCCCATTGACACTGTTATTGTGTCCAGTCCAACCAAGATGTCCGGTACTGCATCTACACTATTGTGTTGCTAACAGTAGTAAATTCAGCCACATACTCTTGATTTTTGCCTCTTGTGGCTGATTAAAACTAACTGAAATGGTATGGGCAGGTGGATCCCAGGGTGGGGGAATGCTTCTATGTGTGAAGGAACAGTGCTTGCTTCCCTTAAAGAAGCAATGGTGTGACAATGAAATATGGTTTTCCATTTGAGAATATAAAAGAAAGTCTCATTTCAAATCTCAAACCTCTCTCTCTCTCTCTCTCTCTCTCTGGTGCAAAAATCAAAGGTCCTTTTGTTGGAAGAGAGTAGCAAATTCTGTAGGTGGTCTCTGTATTGTCAGGGCTGGAGATGAATTTAAGCAGAGAGCATTTTTCATGGTGACCCTGCTTTGAAAGCCTGCTCACTGCGTTTTGTTCAGACCTCCAGTCTTCTCTTGAGGACTACACTGAGGAAGAAATCCTTTCTTCCTATTTGCAAGTTGGGCTTTGAACAGCATAAATTGGCTGGCTCTTTGGTCTGACACAAGTCTACTTGACTCCCCTCTCTGAAAGAGTTTTCCCCACTTTGAAGAAATGAACTGAAGAAATTCATTTTGAAGAAATGACACACAATTGTGACTTGTCCTTAAAAGTAAGCAGAAGGATGCAGATGCTTAATTTAATAAACAAATGTGATGTAGATTAACCATCTTTTAAAAAGACAGCAGCCTTGCCTGAAGCGTGGTGGTCAGGGGCAGGCAATCAACTGAATTAGCATTTTACATGCTGATTGCCATTTCTGTCAATGACATTCCAAATGCTAACATTTTATTAGTTAGTATACAAAGAGATCTTGTAAAACCCTTGAGACTAATGGAAAGAAAGAGGTTGGTAGCATGAATTTCCCTAGACTTCCACAGATGCATGCAGGAAGGGCTCAAGTCTAGGAAAGCTCATGCGACCAGTTTCTTCTACAAGATCCTTTTGTGTACTGTTTTTTCCAGACTAAAATGGCTATATCTTTGATGTTTATTAGCACTTCTACTTAATATTAGAAGTTTCAGAAAGTAAGGAACAAAAACACATCCACCCCTGTCTTCGGTCTTTAAGCAGCAGCTTAAACTATCTTACTATGTGTTGTTCGGAGAGGGAGATTTCTATGATGTCAGACACAATGAGAATGCCAAGAGAACGCCTGCAAATATAAGGGCTCATTCCCACTGGAGGAATAACCCGTATCCTGATTCGGCTCTACTCCGCTAAACAAATCAATTCCAAAAAGCCCCCCAATCCCATTATGAAAAGGGAACCTGTTTGGAATCGATTTTTTCCTGTTGGCACACTTGTCATTCCCATTGGGGAAGACTGAGCAGCCCTTCAGCCAGGGTCTCCGCTGCTTCTCCGGGACTGGAGGCGCGTGCGGGGCTTCCGGCACAGCATCAGGCAAGCAGTGGCAGCACGGCAGTAATGCTGGAAGCCCCACCAGCCCTGGTGGAAGCCTCAGAGGCCCAGCAGCAGCGCAGGAGGCCTCGCCAGCACCAGGAGGAACAGAAGGAAAGAGAGAAAGGAAAGGAGGAAGTTGGAAGGAAGGGAGCTGGGAGGAGAAGAAGGAGGATGGAGGATTCTTTTTTTAAGCAAAACTAATCACAAACTCAGTAGAATGGCCTAGCAGCTACGTGCTTTTGCAAGTAGCTGCTTTGCCAATCTATCAATTTTGCGATTAGTTTTAATTTTTAAAAAGGACCCAAAATGGCAGCACTGTGGGGGTGTGACATCTCTGGGGATGGATGACACACACTTTTATGCCATTTGCCCCTCCCCTCTGAAAGAATCGATCCCAATCTGGCGTTCCCACTTAATGTACGTGGGTCAGGATCAATTCTTAGCAGAAGAACTGCTAAAAAGTGGCTACCAAAATGCCCCGGGCTTTTGGTGTATGCCCTGCTTTCCCCCCACTAGAATCAATAAAATGAAGATCGGAATTGATTTCCAGTGGGAACCAGGGGCATATAAATCGATTCTGGATTCTGAGCTTTTCGTAGTGGGAATGACCCCCGATGTAATACTTCTCCTCAGGGTTAGAGGAAATACATAGCAGTGACTGGTGTGAGAAAGGCAAGACTTTTCTAAGTGTGGAGTGATAGCTTAAATCCATGTGGGAACAATTGTCAGTGTGCAAATATTTGTGTTCTACTAAATTAGCAGTGAGCATTTCCTGGTTATAATTGTGTGGTTTTGCTTCTCACTGCCTACGGTTTATTAGCTTTTAACATTCCAGTTTTTCCTACTCTCTCCTGTGTCATGCACCTGCTGAATTATGCCAGGGTCACTCTGCTATCCTTGTAGGAAATATTTAATCTCACATCCCATAGGCACCAATGAATGCTATGTCATTGTGCAGGCATATAGTACTGGAATGGCACTGGAACCCCAGACTAAGCTAGATGCTATAGTAAATACAGGGCCATAGCTGAAAACAGGTACTACAGGTTTCATTCTCCTCTCTTGCTCCATGATGTCTAGTAAAACCTACCCCAGGTTACAAGATCATGGCTTTCTGTGTTTCTCAATCTGCATTCAACATAACTCATTGTAGAGGGAAAGAAAGCCTAATTGAAGTCATCATGGTATGAGCTAAGTTCTACTAGATATTTGCAAGGATGGGCTGGGAAGGACTAGATATATGCTGGCCAGTTTCAGTGACTGATACTAATTCATCTAGGCAGTATTTTGTTTTTCATATCAATAAAAATTTCAACAATGCAACAACAACAACATTCTTATCTGCCTCTCCCCAAGGTTTGAGGCAGAGCAAAACACAGAGATACCTGCACAATCTTTTCATTTCCAGTACTTTAAACAAAAACAGTACAAAACAGGATCTTGCATCCACAATGGTTACATGACTTCCTAATTCATGTGTCCCCTTTCTATCTGTACAGTGCAAACGGACATCAAACTAAAAGGAAGACCTGAAGAAAGTGTAGCAAGCAGTACCAAAGAGGATTTTTGCACAGTAGTCTTTACCCAGATGGGGAAGAACTTGACTTTGACTTGGGAAAAATAGCTTACACATACCCATTCTTTTAAAGGTTGAAATATATGCGCTGTAGTGCCACAAACTGTCATAAACAAAACTGTAATTGATTAGTATACTCACTTCACTAGCACATGAGATAGCATAGAAGTTATGTATGGCTAGTAAAGATACGGCAAGTGGGAGATAAGACTAAAGAGGGGAGGTGGTGCTGGGGAGATAGTAGAGCCAGGAATTGGAAGCCTCTCTCCACCATCATGTGGCTTGGTTGCAAGTTAGATAGTGGACTGTAGAGAGAAAAGCAGGTATAAGAGAGTTAAAGTAAGGGAGTTCTATAGTTACCTTTCTCGGGGTGCCATGGAGCTGAATGCTTCTAGACTGTACTGGCAAAAGTTAAATGTTTGGAGAGGGCACATGCCACCCTTCCCTAACAAAAGGACAAATATAATTTTCAAAAAAATTGAGCTTTAACTTCAGCCTCTTAACATAGTCAAAGATAAAACTATTTTAACCCAATGTTGGTGCTTTCTGGGTGATTCAGTCCTTGCACTGTTGGATTCAGTGGAGGTTCAAGCTGTTTGTGGAGGAAGCCTGGAGCCAAAAATAATTTGGCTAAAACAACAGATTTGGAAGAAGAGCATTGACAATGGGACATCTTTAAAATAAACGTTTGATAATACCAGATGGGATTAAGATGGAAAAGAAAGATCATGCATAATCCCAAAATGTCTAGAAGCCGAATAAAAAAGAACCTAGCTTTTTTTTTACTTGTCCAGTAAAAGTGTCAAAAATATCTCTGGACCATAGCTTGGAAAGTTACTTTTTAAAAGTACTTAGTTGTGGTTATATTGTGGTTTGAATATGTATTTATCATTGTAACTTCAGTTTTTAAAAGGTAGTCTTACTTCCTCCATTTCTCAGATATAATTAAAAGGGTTGTGTAGTTAGTTTATGAAAATCTCTGTGCTACAGTTCAAAGACATAGGACCCTATCGCATGGGGTTAAAACCCCAGTTTACTTTTCCCAAATTCAATCCTAATTCAGGAGGCAGCCGGACGTTATTGCAAAAAACTTTCTTTGTTCATAAACTGCACATGAACTCAGAATAAATGGGTAAATTGAGTACAGATAGGAAATGGAGTATCTTTCATATAGTCTATCAATATATAAAGGAATCTTGTGGCATATTTGAGATTAACTGAAAGAAGTTTGTAGTATAAACATTTGTAGACTCAGTCTGTTCCATCAAAGGTGTTGCAAATACCATTCTATGCTGGAAGCCATTCATCTGTTGTATGAAGCACATTCTATTTCAACACCCATAACAGAGCAAAAGGTAGTAGGATGAAGCACGCCACAAGTCAGCAGTTCAGCTGCGTGTTATTCCTTTTCTACTATGTGAGGCCATACTCTGTAACTCTAAAAACAACAAAATGGTTGTGGTTATTATTATAACTTACTTAGGCGGGTTACAGACCGCCCATTTGGGGCGGTCTGTACCCGCCCCTTTCCCTGGTGTACTGGGGCCTCAGTGGCCGCTGAGGCCCATATCTGCCGTTTTTCAGGCTGTGGGGAAGCGGCAAAAGGCCCCTTCCCTGCAGCCTGGAAAGGGGTGTCCCTGCGGCGGCGGGGAGAAGGAGAAAGTGGCCGCTTGGCCCCTTTCTCCCTTGCTTCGCTGGGCGCAGCCGTCTGAAGGCTGCGCCCAGCGATGCAAAGCGGTGCCGCAAACCAGGAAGGCGCTCCGAAATGGAACTCCTTCCTGGTCCGCGGAAAGGGCACACTAAGCGCCCTGGCATGGACCGACGACGTCACGTCCGCACCGCCCCGTATAGAGGCGGCACGGTTATGTTGTAGTCATGGCCGCCCCCATGTGGAAGGGGAGCTGCCATTCTCTACGGACTCAGTCCGTACTAGGGTTGGGGGGGGTGCAGAAGCACCGCACCTTCCTAACCCTAGTACGGACTGACTCCGTACTTTAATGGTGGTGTGTAACCCGCCCTAGTTGTGATATCAATGAGATTTTATATCCTTATATACTTATTATGGGAAAAATGGAACTAACATGCAAGTAACTTGTAATATGCAACTATATATTTCCAAACTCTGTTCTGGTCTCAGTTGAGAGCACTTTACTCTTTGGGACAACCTTGTTGCATGGTTGCAGCCTGGCTCTGGAAATGATAGGTGCTTCGCAAAGGGTAAATATTCTCTCTGGGTGAAGTCTATCTGGTTCTTTCTGAGTAAACAGTTGGTTCTAAAAGGGGGAAGTGAAAAATTCAAGCCCTGAACCATGGCACCAAAGAGTAGTAGTGCACAAGGAATGTTCACAAGGAGCAATATGATCCCTAACCTTGTTTGCATGTGTCCAAAAGGAGCATATAGAGGAAAGGAATGGAACACATTGCCCTCTGAGCTGCATCCAGTTAAAACCTTCTGAATTATGACTGCACAGCACTGATTGCCCAGGGACTGAGCCCAGGTCAAGTCAGGTCTTTTTGATTGCTTTGATGGTGGACCTGTGGTCAGTCAGATAATTTAAATGGTGTGAGTCTAGTTGCCAAGAGTTTTTCATCTGACACTCTAAGGGAACTGCAAAAATGCTCTGTTCAGGATAAGATCCTGCCTTTGTATATGCCTTGCCTCTAAGAAAGGCCCTGTTTCAGCAAGCCTCAGTGGCACAGAATACCATAACAGGCTTCCACAGTAGCTTAAGGTTTGGTAGAACCCCATCCAAAAGCATTCTGTAGAGTTGGCCCAGGGGTGGCTTGTAGCTCCAGTGTCACTGGGGTCATACACCAGCCACTATTGGCACTCCCTCCAATTTCAGCTGGCATTCTTTTCTCCCATGTTTTTGTGAATTCAGATAACTCTTGCCCATTATTACTCCTGGGTTCCCACCAATTAGCCCTGTACTGTGTGAATCTGAATAGATTTTATATAAACAGAATGACATCAGCCTTCAGCAAGCATTCTTCTCACACATTCTTAACTCATTGTTCATTGTTTGCATGTTGTTATTATGATACAAAGTACACAAAGAAGATGAAATAAGGAATCAGATTTGCAAATAAGTTTAATCTTGGACATTTTGAACTTGAAAATCGTAACATAATAGAGAGGCTTCACTTTTTTGAGGTAGAAATCTGTGCACCCTGAAAGCTTGCTATTGTATCAGCATCAAAGTACAATAGATATGACCCATTCTGAAAACTTCCTAATAAGTTCCATGCCGAATGTAACTCTAGAGCATGCCCAGGACTCTCAGTCCTGGAGTTGCCTTTGTGGATGGTGAAACACTACTTTTGTTTTGTTGTTGTTCCAATCTTTAAGCATTGGAAAAGAATAGGCAATTTCTTTCTTTGATGCATAGTATTGCACTTTGTATTGAATTTTAATATGTAAGCCCCTTCGGTTGTTTTGTAACAGAGAAGCGGGCTATAAATAATGTATTATTATTATTATTATTATTATTATTGTTGTTGTTGTTGTTATTTCTGAAATTTGCTTTCAGGGCTGGCTTTACCATTGGGTATTCCCGAATGATAGACTAGGGTGGCTCATCTTTGCTACAGCACCAAATAGAAAAGGTTTCTTTCCTGTCACTATCTTAAGACACATGCTGATCTTTCTCAGGAACAACACATTTAGTGGCAATTATTATGGAGCAGATGCTGCAGCAATGCTAAGAAAAGCCAGTCAATAGTCATGAGTCCTAAAAGTGAGAGCAGGAGGACCAGGGCAATGAATTAAGGACACCTGGTGTATATGGATGAGTGGAAGAATCTTATTTAGCACCTAGGATTAGAGTTCACAAAAGGGGTAAGAGAATGAAAAGGGGTTGCAATGTAGTTGTACATGTCTGGCACAGGAATTTATGAAAAGAATACTAAGAGGGCTTGCTTTGGTTTGCCAGTCTCCTGGCCATGCAGCAAGTCCAGCATCAGGTGTGACTGACAGACCCAAAGTACCCAGGCATCTCAGTCTAGTCCTTGCAGCACTATAGTTTTAGATTACCCCACAAACAATCTATGGCAACTGGTAGTTTCCATATTAGTGGTACAGTGCATCCACACTGGGGTTTAGTTGCACAGCTTGTGTTGTTCCTGCGCAAGATCAGCCTGTGTTTTAATAACAGAGCCCTGGTAGCGCAGTGGTTAAATGCCAGTACTGCAGCCACTCACTCAAACCACAAGGTTGTGAGTTCAATCCCAGCCAGGGGCTCAGGGTCAACTCAGCCTGGCAACCTTCTGAGATCTCTAAAATGAGTACTCAGCTTGTTGGGGACAATTAGCCTACAGTTGTAAACTGCTTAGAGACTGCTTAGTGTGGTATGAAGCAGTATATAAATGAAGCTGCTATTGCTAGTCTGATCTTAAAAGGAACTGTCCTTGGTGCTTCAATCCTCTATCTCAGTTAGGTTCAGTACATTGGAAAGCTCCTTCAGACTAAATCCAGGAGTGAATTCACTGCCCCAAATGAACTTGAAGCCACCAGTTACCACTGAAACTAGCTCTGAGCCTGACTCCCACTTGCTCAAAAGGCCTTGGCCAGCAGCTTTGTGCCCCCCTTTCTCAGCATGTTTCCTTACCCATAAAACAAAAAATAATACCTTTCTGTCACTCTTGTGACTGCAATGACTAATAATAAAAACTCTTTTAAAGCTCGTTATCCAATAGAAACCAGAAAAGCTAGAAGTCAGGATAAAATGCCATTCTTCCTTTGTTTGGCTTGTACCTGTTATGCACATGACGTATTAAGAGCTTGACAAACTGGAGAGCACCATTCGCTGGGAGCTGGACGAAGTGCTTTTCTCCAACTCTTGCTGCCTTCTGACTGTATATAGTGGGGTAAACATCTCTGTTTAAATAGTCACAAGAACTTTCTCTCAAGACTGCTCTGGAGCCAACTCTTCCTTTTAATATCAAACAGGATATGTATTTGCTAATTAATTTATTTATTTTTTCTACTAACAACCTATTGCCAAGTTTCACTGAGAACTCCAACATGCTGTCTCATCTCACTCTCATCTGTAGCTTTTGGCTGGAGCTTTTCTTTTTCTCAACAATGGATACATGTAAATGAAGTTGCTTCACCAAGAGGTTTCTCTCAGTTCAGCTTTAATCTTTCAAAAGCACAGCTATGGATTGCTCAGCAGAAGAGGATTCCTGGACTGAGATGAGAAGAAAGAGAGACAATACAGAAGCTCCTCATTTTTTAAAAGTGTTGAACTTAAAGTTTTTATTCCCCTGTGTTTTCAATATGTGATTGTATTGTCAACCAGCTTTTAATGGAGAACGGAAACAGACATTCTGTGGACACCAAATGTGGCTTCACTGTGAGGCAGCCACCTCAAGCAATAA
>NC_056524.1:149680621-149693017 GCF_019175285.1 Sceloporus undulatus | reverse complement strand
CAATCATCATCATCATCATCATCATCATCATCATCATCATCATCATCATCATCATCCTACCTGTCCAAGCAGATCGAAGCAGCTAACAATAATAAAACAACATTAAAATACAGTAAAACAGCATAACCCATAAACCCTCCCATCCATAATAAAAACACATTTTAATTATAAACTAAGCAGGGGCAATTGAGCAGCAACTGATGGGAGGCCACTGAGTCTGGGAAAGTCTGCTGGAACAGATACATCTTGACCGCCATTTTAAAGCAGTCAAGACTGACAATATGTTGGACCTCCTCCGGCAGGCTATTTCATAACTTGGAAAGAAAAGAAGAAAAGGTCCTCTGGGTAACCGCCAACTAGCATCCCAGTTTCAATATACATATCTTCTTTATAACCTCTTCTAGTCCTGTTTTTCATTCAAAGGCAAGTCCCATATTTTCCTACACCACATCAACATGTTTATTTTCTCTTCAGACTTCCAGTGTTTAGCTATCATTAGTCTTCCTAGAGAGACGGTTACAGAGAAACAAAGCTTATGAGGAGATGCTGAAAGGTTCTTGGCCTGACTAAGAGGGAAATGACTAGAGCCATAGGACTTACATGCTATTCCACATGTTCACCCCAAAATTTGATGTACTTGGCACATTGTTTCTTAAGTTTCTATAATGCTCCCACAGTTCTGATGTCTGGTCACTGAAACATGTCTGCTGCTGCTCTGAATCATTAAAAAAATCCTTATTCTCTTTTTAAGGTTTGGAAACAGGAACTAGTCAGATGGAACAAGATTTAGTGAGTAGGGTAGATGGTCTATGCACTTAAAATCCAAATTCTTCAAAAACATCTATCATCGTGCCAGGCATATGAGCATAT
Organism: Sceloporus undulatus; assembly: GCF_019175285.1. Classification (NCBI taxonomy): domain Eukaryota; kingdom Metazoa; phylum Chordata; class Lepidosauria; order Squamata; family Phrynosomatidae; genus Sceloporus; species Sceloporus undulatus. Next base: position 149,692,147 of record NC_056524.1, on the reverse strand, counting down.
CCTACAAAAGAGAACATCCTTCTGCAGCTACCACTCCAAAGACTATTGTTTGGTCTCCAGATCATAGGGATGTAACAATGTTTCATCAGCAGTGATGAGCTGTTCCAAAAATTTGTCACTAGATTGATAAAAAATGCTGCAAAATCAATGTGGAGCTACCCACTCAATTTCATTTCTGATCAGCATTCAAACATTTGGTATCCACTTAGCTGATAGCTTTTGCATAGCCAACTGTTCATGAATTATAAACCAAATGCATTCCTGGGATCTCTCTAAAGTCTCAGCACTTGATTTGCCTATCTGCCAACATCAGGTCATGGACACACACAACAATTTCAAGTGTTGACACTGCTGAAGACTTCCCAGATTTTGCTGCATCTTTGGTCTCAAAATCTCCATGCTGAAAGTTGGCCCACCATTTCTTCACAGTTGAGTATGATGGACACTTGTCACTCAGTGTTTGCATCATACACTCATGGATTTGAGCTTGAAGTTTTCCTCTGCAGGAGCAGGAACAAAAATCTCATGTTGGCCCAGAGTTCAGCACCTGAAAATTTCACACACTTTGTTGACATGGTTCTATCAATTATTTTAAAAATTCAAAAATTAGAGCTACAGTCCTGCCAAATGGCAGTTTATAATACAAAATAACACTCTTTCAAGCTATATTGACAAAATTATGCTCAGATTTTGGGAAGAGAGTCAGGCTAATAACTTTTCAGCATTCCCTCGTATATGCTTAAGATTCTTTCTTTTTCATTCACAAGAGACAATAGCAAGTAATCATTCGCAAACCCTACATGAGAGAAATTAGATAGTTGGAGATTAGATACTAGCTCATTTATGATGATTTACAATGTTCCCTTAATATAACCAAAAAGTCTATGAAAAGATTAAAATCCTGATCTGCAATCTAGCCAAAGATAAATATTTGGGCTGAAGCTAGTTTGTCTTGGTTGACCAGTATTTACTACTGAATCATTATTACAAATGTAGATAGTAGCAGAACCCACTATTGGACTGAGTGACAAGTGTTTCTCTGCAACAAAGACACAGTATACTGTATGTTGGACTTCCGCGAGAGATTGGAAAATTGCTGTAGCTCTGGCTTGGACATCTGTTCTCATATGCGATTGCGCAGACCTTGAAGGACCTTGTGAAGATAAGAATTGTAACACATAATTTTTCATGTAATGTGGCCAGCTCAAGTCCTGGGGACTGACCATCACCATATCACAGTATCATTCTTCCTTCACATTTGTTTCTGTTTCACCATTGAACCCAGTAAAGAGTTTACAGTCAAGAGCAGTGTGTCAGATTTTGAAAAAAAATAAATACTTAATAAATTACGCTAAATGTTTGAGGGATGAGCAAAATAAATTAGAATTTTTGGATACTTTCATTGTCTTTTATCAATTGGAGAGAGAGAGAGAGAGGAAATAAACAAGCATCTGCTTGGCTTCTAGAACTACGGCAGAAATCCTGCATCCTCAGAAGTAACTATCACAATGGAGCTCCATTGCCATAACTATGTGTGACAGTGCCACCCCCAAATCCTTATTTTCCAGCCAGATACACTCCAGGATTTCTAAGGCACTGCAGATCAGAGTGCTGGGAAATGATGTTTGCAGCTGTCTCCTAGCTGCATAACGTGTTGAAAACAGGCAGGTAGAGAGACACCCTGCTGCAAATGCCCTTTTCCACACGTCCCATGACAAAGAAAGTGCTACAGATGTCATTTTCCAGTGCCCAGATATCTAGCACCTTAGAAACCTTTTGGTTGGGTGGTGTCAGGCTGAAAAGGGAGATTTGGGGGATCATGACTGGTCATTAATGATGGTAAACATAAATAAACATGAATCCCTTTTTTAAAAAACAGATCATAAGTAGGCCACTTGGAGAGTGGAATGCCCATATCTTCCATCACTGTGCCAAATTAACAATCATGTAAAAACACCTGCTGGTCAGTGTTCCATTGATATAGCTGAAGATGTATGTAGGTGTTATGCTCCTCCATATAAGTTCCAGTTTATAAATTGCTATACCTTGAATTTAATTAATGACTTAATGACGTACATAAAATTCTATATGAATTCAGAGTGCTCATAACTCTGCTGTGACTGATACTAAGCCTTATTTTGAAATTCCTGTGAAACTTATGGAGTTTCTCCTCAAAACTGAGCATGATAACTTCCTTCTGGTCTGTATACATGTACACATAGGTTCTGGGCCTATCCAGACAATGTTCAGGAAGTGCCTGACGCTAAGGCAACATATTTGGTGTGAAGTTCCCTTCTTCTTGAGGGAACCTGCACATTCAGATGAGCAAGCTGACTGCCTTCTTACCCAGATCATCTGCTAGATCGTTGGAGCAGAAAGAAATGGAGCATGGAAATTTGCAGTGGGGAAGAAAAATGGATTGTTACGATAGCACCGATGGCCACTTGTTGAACATCATGTGCTTGTAGGCTGTCTGTTCTTTTCCTTTCTGGTCTCTGCACAGGGAGACTGAGAAACTGACATACCTGGTGGATGTAGGTGAAGTCAATGCATTGAGGAGCAGTCTTCTAAAGGCAATATACAAACAGGTGCTGGTATCGGAAGCATTGTGTTTGGAAACTGAAGGTTGGGATCTGATAGCTGTTTTTAGGAATTTAGAAGGTAGAAGCAGCTATGAATTGGTAGAAGGAATTGAATCTGTGGTGCTTTGGAGGTTCAGTGCATTGCTTCCATCTGGTGCAATGAGAAGTGTAAATTTGGTTGGTTTGAACAGCTTGGAAGTTAGCATACTGGACTATTTTTTAAAAAAATGGGTTTCAGCTTGGAGAAGGATAATGAAATGTGAATAATGAAAGCCCAGACTACTGCATGGGTCTAATTTCTAAAACATTACACTCATGTATCTAATGTATCTCAGATGTGTGTGTCTGTGTATGTACAGCAATGGATTTAAAAATGTCTCCCAACATTACTAATTCTAGCTGGGAAAGGGTTTATAAAAGCGTAATACTGAGATACTTTCAGTTCTAAAACAGTATGGGCAACTGTCTACAGCATCTTATCTTTTAGGGTAACAACTTTCTGGTTTTCCAATCATCTCTCTCAAAACCTCTTATGTTACTGTTACTCCGGTTTATGGAATTATAATCAACTCTTTATTCTCACTCGTAGTACAGCAACAAAGAAGCAAACTCATTTCAGCCACCAGAGCTTCTATGGTTTGCTTTTGTTTAGCGCACTCTGAGAGGCACATTCTTTTGCCAGCCTAGTTCTGCACGCATGCTGAAAACTATGGGCTTTCTCCAGGTTTTATAGTTGGGAGACAGCAGCCAAAGGAATCTTACAAATCCTCTTTCATAAGTTCCCTTTACTGCCTAATTCTCCCTTTGGTCTTCACATCACCATTTAATCCAGGCACCTTTCCAATCCTATCTCTAATTCTCCCTGCAGGAAAACTCTGCTGCGTCAGCCAGAATGCACAGGCTGAGTTCTCACTAAAGCGGTTAAGCTTTTTCTAGGCTATGCTATTTCTGAGAGCATATGAAAGCTCATATGATCAAGTGCTCCTTCATATTAAAAAGTAAAAAAATTCTGTGCCCGCCGGTAGAAAGGGTGATGATGGTTCTACCTTAGCCTATTTTTTAAAAACTGAGTTATTAACAATGTGACATTGTGACCTAATATAACCATTTCCCCCCACACCAGACAAGATGCTCACTGGGGCTAACATATTATTTCCTCTCAAAATCAAGATTTTCAATGCTCGTATGAAATCTTCAATATGCTAATTTGTATGTGAAAGTAATTACTTTCATATGGAGGACTGTTTTGTTACATCAGCAGCATCTACCTGTAGGTTGAAATAATACAGCCCAGACAAAGCTTTACTACAGTCAGTGAAAACTAGGCCTGATATGGCTTAACACAGCATCCTATTATTCACGTTGCCCTTCCTTCTTCTTATACATTGCCCTTCCAGACATTGTATTTTGAAAATTCTGCCTGCTTTGTTTGCCACAGCATCTGCACCTTAGTGCAATCAAATATCTGTCGCTCAGTACATATTGCATTTTGCTGTTAATACTGATGTCTCTCTGTGTGTGCGGATGTGCACACACCTTCAAGTCATCTGTCAACTTACATGCATTTCATAGGGGTTTCTTGGTTAAGGAATACCCAGAGGTGGCTTTGCTAGTTCCTTCCTCTAAAATATAGTCTATAGTGCCTGGTATTCATTAGCAGTCTCCCATCCAAGTAGTAACCAGGGTTGTTCCTACTTAGCTTCCAAGATCAGACGGGATCTTGTGGCCTTAGGGTACATATGCATTGCAGATGCCTAGGGATTGATTTATCTGTTGCTGCAGTGGTGGCAGCTTTTCCCATGGCTTCTTTCCATACCTAAGTCTGGTCACATTTGGTATGATTCACCCAAATAAAAAATTGGATTTTATATGTGTGTGTGTGTCCCACTTCTGATTTCAGACAGAGGATCATGTTGTTGAGAGCATTTCCCCCTAAGAAAATTCATTGTACCTATAAATAGCTGCATAGGTATTGGAGGCACTTGAGGTTTCCTTTGCGCATTATCAAAGATGTCAGTGTCAAAACTGGTTAAAGGTAAAAGTTCAGTCTCAGATGCAAGACTGGCCTAGACTTTACTATGAACATTTTAGAAAATAATAAAGCAGAACTTGTAGAAAGGGCTGGAAGATGAGTACACAGGAACAGGGAGCATGACTATCCTGGAGATATAATCAGTTTAGTGTTGTCAGTGGACAAGGAAAGCATGGAGTCATAGATATACCCTGATCAGTTTATAATTTTAAATAGAGAACTGCTGGACAAATCAACAACATGACAGCTAGCTCAGCACTTAACAATATGTATATCGCACACAAACATATTTAGAGTCTTCCAATTCCCTGAGCCCCAAAGGCAATAAAGCTTCAGAGGAAAATACAGAATCTCCTCTCTAACAGATCAGATGCTAAAATATTAATATAGGTTGGTAGTTTTTAATCTTTGGTCCTTTTGGAATTCAGTTCCCACAGTTCCTGAACAGTGGCCATGTTCAGAGGATTGAAGTCCAAATCATCTGTAGTACCAAATGTTGTGAATCAATGATATATAGGCCACTGGAAGCATTATATTATTGTGGAGATACATTGTTTAATGTGAGACAACTCCTTGCCATTGAACATCTGTTGGGGGTGCTTTGATTGTGAGTTCCTACATGGCAGGAGGTTGGACTGGCTAGTTTTTGTGGTCTCTTCCAACTCTATGGGCCTGAACAGACAGGCCAAAATAAAGCTGCTTCGGACCATTTTGGAAGTGTGCTGTTTAAATTAAGTATGTATGCTAAGAGGCTGGAAGCCGCACCAAAGCTTTGGTGCAGCTTCAGGCCTCTTAAGATGCATGTGTCATTTAAGCAGTATACTTCCAAACTGGCCCAAAGCAGCTTTATTTTGGCCTGTCTGTTCAGGCCCTATGATTCTATGACCTGAGGAATAAACCTTCCTGCCATTTGAAACATATAGTATGTCAGTCCTTAAAAAGATCAGGGATATGGGCCAGTGTGGTGTACCAGTCTGAATGTTGGACTCAGGCTATACGAGCCCAGGATCTGAATCCCTACTCAGCAATGGAAACTGGGTGTCCTTGGGCAAGTCACACTCTCTCACCCTCAAATGAAGGAATGACATTCATCCACCAAACAAACCTTGCTACGAAAACTTAATGAATTTAGACACAACATTAAGGTACACCAGCACCACAATGACAGAAGATCTAGGGGTCAATCAGTTTTAATGCCAGTTTAATGCTCTTCATTAAATGTTCTCTCCATTTATAATTATTTATATTGTTAATCTTTAAAAACTATTAGGTACCAATCTAACATTTGAATATTAGATTTTTAAAGTGTGACAGTTCACAACACATTAGCCATAAATCATCTGAGAAGTTTAATTCAAAGATTCTGTAAGAAATTGTAATTGCTTTTCTCCTAATGCTTTTCTCCTGTTGCAAACATTTTCAATGCCAGAGTTTAATTATCACAAGCACAAAAGTGTATGTGATCACCTACTATAGTTTTGGAGAAAGGATTTCGTTTATTAGTACAAAGCCTGAAAATGCTGTCGATTGAAAAATCAAGGTGGATTGTCTGGTTGTTAAATTTGAACTTAGTATTCAAGGGGACTGCAGTGGTCCTCCTTTAGCGGTTGGTGAAGATCTATCTATGGCTTGCCCCATTCCCACTTACATTTAAACTTTTTTGCAATTCACTTTTGCTCCGGGTTGGTAAATTGATTCCAAAAGGTCTGTCTTTCCCACTATGAAAGCAGATCTTTTTATTATCCCCTTGTAATCGCTTCTTTTTTGGCAGTAGTTTGTGCCACTTCAAAATGCATGTCAATCATCTGCGCGTCATCAGAGACATAAGCGGCAGCTCGGCTTGGGAACTACACTGCTCCCTCGGGTTACGAAATTAATTCGTTCCGCGGCCGCTTTCGTAACCCGAAAAGCCTTCGTAAGCCGAATTGCCATAGGCGCTAATGGGGAAAAGCCGCGTTTCATGCGAAAAAGCGCCGAAAAGCACCAAAAAATTTTTTCGTAACCCGAAAAACATTCGTAACCCAGAACAATTATTTCCAATGGGGATTTTTCGTATCCCGGAAATTTCGTAACCTGGGTATTTCGTATCCCGAGGTACCACTGTATATTTTAAAAATTGATAGAAGATTTGATTCATTGGTTTTGCAGCTACTTGTCTCACTGACCTACCGTTGGCCTGTTCGCCCAGCTTGCCGCCCAAATAATTGCAAGTAGTTGCAAAATTAATGAATTGAGTCTTCTATCATTTTTTTAAACCATGCACCCATAGATAACACCACAAGCACAAAAGCAGTGCTGGGAAGGGGGGAATGGTGGATCTACCAGAAACTGAGGAGGGATGGTAAACACCCCTCTGTCATTAGTCCCTCTCCTCCAGAATGATGCGATTCAGAATCAATTTTTTTCAAAAGAACTGCCAAAGAACTAGTGTCAGGAAAGAGCATTTTTTTGCGTTTGCCTCGCTTCATCACATTTGAAACCGATCACAGTAGGATCGGAACCGGTTTCAAATGGGAACGATGGTCATATAACCCAATCAGCATTTCGCTGTAAATCACAGGGGGAACGTAGTCCATCTAAACTTAAGAGGCTTCTGGGTTACCCTTTTAGTACATTCATGAATTAATGAGCCAAACCATGAAGACAATAATAAAAATAGCCTCTCTTCCTGGGCTTGTATATGTATTACAGAGATAATTTATGACAAGTGATTTCAACTCCTTAAATGCTGTTATAAGTGATAATTTATTTAGATTTATTTATTTTATTTATGTTCCAATTTTTCTTCTGAAAGGGATTCAAAATGGCTGGTGAAAAGACAGATGGGACGGATAGATCCTCTCTTGGGTGGAAGCTCCAAAGCCTGGGTCCAGGACCTGTCACCGAGAAGGCTCTCTCATAATAAATATTATAGAGCTTAGATTTGCTCCTTTTGCCTAAGAAGGCTTATATAATTCAACTGATTTCTTTTCAAATGCAAAGAATCTAGAAGCAAAACACCTTCAGTTTGACAAGTGAATTAAGGCACTTAACAAAGTCATTCAGTTTGTAAATTAAGGCACTCACCTCGGTTTCCTCACTATGTAAGTTGTAATCATATTCTGCCATTTTACACACAGTACTTACAATTTAGTCTCTATTTCTACTCCTACTACTAAGTGAATTATACTTTGCCTTTCACCAAAAATTGGGACTTTAAAACAACTCTTCCTATATAATTATTGGGGTGTGTGTTATGTTCGTGTGAGGTAAATGAAAATATTTTTTTGAATTGTTCATTACAGTAGAATGGGGAGAGAAATGCTGCTATCCAATAATCAACATTTAGCAGTAAAACTGAAATATTTGGCATACTCCAGTGACAATGCTGAGACAAGCTGGTGACATTTTCTATTCCATGCATATTTAATTAAGCATCAAATATTTGGTCCATGAGTTCAAAAGTTTCTTGGCCTGTTGAAATCTGCTTTTCCTCCCTGATACTGGTCTTAAACATTAATGGTAATTCAGTTCTCTTTTTTTCTGTCTAATTCCAAGGAAGCTGTTTCAGTGCTAATGCAGTATCTGTTGTCAATATTGAACTAGATGAGGGTGGACAAATTGAAACTTAATTCAGACTAGGCAGATCAGAGGATAAGGATTAATTTTTTGCTGTTTGGGGTTATAGTCCTCCTGAAATACTAGGCTTGCAGCCTAGGTGTACTTATAGACTCATCCCTGATCCTGGATGTAAAGCTTCCACTATTTGCACAGTCAAAACTAGTGCACAAGCTGCACCGACTCCTGGAGACAGCAGATGCAGCTATGGTGACACATGCCTTGACTACATCTCATTGGATTACTGAAATACACCATGTGAGGTTGGCCCTTGGAAATGGTTCAGAAACTTCAAACTACTGGGGCCAGAATAGTGACAAGCCCTGGTTACAGGAGCCATACCACTCACTGGTTACCAGTGTGTTTCCAAGGCACAATCCAAAGTACAGGTCATGACCTCTGAAGATGGCTAGACTATTTGAAAGGTCAGGTCTCCTTACTTGAGCCATAATATTGTCTGGGAAAGGCTTTTTCTCAGTCTCATCATAGTCACAGGCCCAGCGTCTGCTCCAAGGCTATAGAATTCTCTTCTATAGGAGGCTTAGACTGCCTCCTACTCTGCTCTCCTTCTGGCAGCAAGTAAAGACCTTTTTGTTTAAATAAGCATTTGGCATTTAGCTGTCTCTGCAGAAAGATCTTGTATGGGGGTGGATGTCCTATGCTTTTGCACTTATTGTTATGTCATTCAAAGTGCTTTAAAGTGTTTCAAATTATTGCTGTTTTAATAAAAGTTTATTTGCTTGTTAAAACATTTTTATTATTAAGTTTTAACTATAAATTAGCTTTTAATTTATGCTGTAAGCTGTCTTGGATCCCAAGTTTAGAGAATGGTGGGATATAAACGAAATAGGTGTACAGTTGGTTTTTTTTATCCATGGATTCAAGTATCCACGGCTTGAAAATATTCCCCAAAAGTATAAATTCCAAATAGCAAACCTTGATTTTCCATTTTATATAAGGGACACGATTTCACTATGCCATATTTAATGGGACTTGAGCATCCACAGAGTTTGCTATCCACAGAGGTCCTGGAACCAAACCCCAGCAGATAACAAGGGCCCACTGTATAACCTTAAGAGTGGCAAATGAATACATTTAAAATGAAAATGTAGAGCCTTTCCAATAACTTCTAACAGTTTTTTCTCTCTTTTCTGAACAGCTTTGTGAAAAATCATCTCTTAAAAGTTAGGAATTAACAGTTTTACGCCTTGCAACAAACCCAGACAGAACGGCTACAACTTAAAACAAATTTAACAACAGTTACTTTCTGAATAGGTAGGCAATGTCAGGTGCTGAGGAAAAGAAAGCAGTGTACTGACATCTTCTACAAGCTGTTTCTGGTTTTGTGGTTAGTGCTGCTGGAGAGGCTGACACCTGGAATTATTCTAGAAGATGGTACTGAAAGCTCTATGACAGGAGAACACTGATGCCTAGGGATTCCAGGCCAGCTTTCTTCTATAACCTGAAACAGGGAGTGGGAGGAGGCTCAAAGGGATATGCCTTTCTGATTCACACGAGCACCTAAATGGAAGCATTTAGTTTAATCTCATGAAAGCTGCCACACAGCCGGTCTATGGTTGAGCCATTCCTGATGTGTGTTTTTAAAAGTTGGCAAGAAAAGGAATATTGGACAGGATTCTACATGCCATTTGTGGACTGAAACATTCTGCAAGTGCAGTTCCACATCCCACTTATTCAGAGTACTGTTTCAAACTCTGCCATGGCCATTTTGTGGAGTGAGGTGTCTAAGGCCCTGTTTACATGGGCCTTTTGGTACATCCTGACGACATACTAGGGTTGCCTGGGAGCATAGTTTTTAGATGCTCCCTAACCCTAGTACGTCGCCAGGACGTCAAAATGGGCGCTGCCATTTTGATGTGACGGACGCCTAGCGTCCGCACGCCCCGGTGTGCTTGTGACACCGCAAGTGTGCCGTTGGTGCATTGTGGCATCACAAGTGCGCCATTGGTGCATTGCAGTGTCACAAGTGCGCCACATAAAGAACCTGTCTTTTAAGGGTTCTTTTCGCTCCACGGGGAAGTCCCGCAGTCTTGAGGCTGCAGTTTCCCCATGGAACAAACTAGGGTGGCGGGAGACCACCCGCTTTGGGCGGTCTGTATCCCGCCTAAGCAGCACTTCTGCTACTAGGAGGAGAGATCTAATATCACCCAAGCATCTCCTGTCTTCCCCTCAGACCAAAATGGCCATGGCAGTGCATTCTGGAGCTTGAATGTTGCCTTCCATGGGGTAGAAGAGGATGTTGAACAAGGAGATACTGAATAGGCTGAGCAAGTACATGTCACCAACAAGATTCTGGCCATCATTTGTCTTCCCCTAGTAGGAGGACAATCTCATGTTTGTACCTTTAACTCAACACAATCCACAGTTTGTTAGAATCAATGGACTTCACACTACGTAAGATGTCAGGGAACAGTTCAATGGCAAAAACAACTATGTAGAAGCCTCTGAAATACCTGCTGCTAGTTGACTCTTGAAGTGACTTGTTTCTGCCATTCTTTTTGTTGTAGTTGTTGTAGATAATAATCATACAATACTATGGAAGCCACTGCTGCATCAAATGGTTTCCAAATCTCTCTGCATATGTTAACAAGACTAGTAGGATCCAGCTTATTATTTATTTGCATGTTACTTCACAGTTGTGCTATCCTGAGTTGTGCCCCAAGTGGACTTATAGTTTAAATTAAAAAAAAGAAAATCCAATGTATTACTGGAAAACAGAAACGCACTTTGGAAGGACCTTTCTGACTCCCAGCTCTATACAACCTAGGTCATGCCATAACTATCCCATTCGTAAATCATGTGCAATTATTCTTTAGATTTTGAATGTTTTCTGTTTTGAAAATAAGATTAGCAGTGCTGTTGCACCATGCGCACACAATGTGCAGCTGTATCTATTCCTGTCTCTTTAACCTATATGTTCTGTCCTTATCGGCCATTGCGTCCTCCTTTTCCCGGACACCCCTTGCCTTTAACACCCCTCCCACCTTTTTCTGCCCAGGAGGAGATTCCAAAGTCCTCCCAAGTCGAGCATGCCTTTCAAACCTTTCTTGGAAGTGTTTATTATGGGAGGGGGGTTCTGTCCTACATTTATCTCACCCCTCTGGAATGTCCTCCATTTTGAGGACCCCCCCCCCCCCCCCCCCCTTTCCCTCTGCAGCTCCCTCCCTGGAGTTGCTTCTGTTTCTACTCAGGGAAGCTTATAACAAAACTCTTCCTCTTCTTGCCTTTGCATTTGCCTTGCCTCCAGGCCTTGGCTTCCTTCAAGGGGCCTTCCTTTGAGGGCTGAGGAGGGAA